>NC_072003.2:53778454-54078558 GCF_028885655.2 Pongo abelii
GGATTTATAGAGCTACCACCTTGTTGGATACCTACTGTGTGCTGAACACTGTGTAAGGTGCTTTACATATATTGTATCTATTCTCTTCACTGCAACTCTACAAGGTAGATATTGTTATCTCCACACAGATGAGAAAACTGAGGTTCAGAGAGGTTAAGTGACTTGCCCAAAGTCACACAGCTGTTATGTGACAGAGAGTGGATTCAAACCTAGATCTGTTTGGCACCAAGGCTTAGGTGATCCTCTACTGCCTGCTCTTTGGGTCGTCACCACTTAGATTCCGGGTAGGTCAATCAAGTTCATCCATTCCTCTCAGGGCTGGTGCCCACGTCAATAGGATAGATGATTCATTGTCCTCTGAGAGGACCCATTGCCCTCTCCCCAGCCCCCAGCCACTCTCGGATTGAAATGAGCATCTTCTCCATTACTGGCGTCCAAACGCGTCCCATGTCCTGCCCCCAATCCATTAGTGAGACGCAACTTTCTATCTGCACAAGAAAGAAATCAGTCTGCAGGTTTGTGGGGGTCCCTGACTCTTAAAAATCAAAATATTCCCAGCCCAGGGGCCTCAAGGCAAAAGTCAGTTATATCCCTTTATGCCTTAAAGGAATTTGGGCTTCAACTTTGCCGTTTTGTGTTTGAATTCTACAGGGAAGGTGGGTCTATGATCACACATTCTTTTTCTCTTAAAATCGGTGCTTAAATAGGCTTTCTAGCTTATTGCTCAAGGCAGTGCGGGGAAGCACAGATTAAACATAGTGGTGTGAGTCTTGGGTGAAGTACCAGGATTTGGAGGATGGATTTCAGTGTTTTTAAATTACTAGATCATAGTGTAGATTTAAAGCTTGAGCTGTAGCCTTTCTCCTTTGGTATCAAAACTCGAATGTTTATCCACAATTTGCCCAGGTTTGGTGTTTAAAACAGCATCATTGTTGGTTGTAGTCACAATAAATCTGAGCATTTTTGACCTTCATTCCACAACTTGACTTCAATATCTGCTAATTCCTTTTTATAAAACATATTGCATCAATCACGTTCGCATTTAACCAACTGCAGCTTAAATTGTTTTTGTTCTCTTTCATAAGTTCTTTCTCCAGATTAAATGCTGTTGTGCCGAACGAACTGCTCTCGGCTGAAGTGGGAAAGCGTGATTTGATTAGTATAGATTCTGGAATCGGGTAAGTACTGTATCAGTGTCCTCTCTAGAAAAGAGGTGACATGTCTTGGGATATTAAGAATGGCCATTTAATGTAAAAACTCAGATAATACATGAGTTAAATGGAGAAAATGAGAGAAAGCTTTTAAGCATTCTCCCAAGACGGATTGCAGAATAATATTATTGTACACGGAAGCGGGGATGATCGGCACCGTCAGGAGGCTATTATAGAAGTGGGGTTTAAAATCATTATGGCAAAAAGCATTTCAGAGCTGCAGCGTGAGAGCGGCAACACATAATGAATTATCAATAGAGAACTGGTGATTCAGTTATATTACAATATGAACAGAAAACTTCCTGTTGCCTAATTTTAATCTGCCATGCTGATAAATGACTTGAGGGTGGAGCCCCATCTCCTTTGTGAGAAGAGGGGAGGGGAGTGGGAGTTGGAGGAATGGATGCCAGAATGTTCTTTTAAATTAAGTAGTATCTGAACCAAGGATTCAGCCAATACCCTCAATTTATTAAATAACCCAAGTTTCATGAGTCGCTTGAAAGACACCTATCTCAAAGGTGCTGAACCAGAGGCACTACAAAATCACCTTTAATTCCAACAAAGTTGTATTTACAAAAGCAGCAGCCAGCCCACCACCATTTGCTAATTTGATTTTTTGAAACTATTCAACTACTGTTTTTCTTGATTACTGAGGTTAGGGGCATGCCCTTAAATTTTGCTCCTCAGATGAGTATCTCAGTAACCTCACTCTAGCCTCTGCCCTGCTGCCTATAAATACTGCAAGATAGACCAGATTATCCTCAATTCACAGCCTAGGAAGCTGTGGTTTAGAGAGAAAGATTCAGAATTCAGGTTCTCTGTTTTTAAATGGTGGAGTTGAGATTCAACTCTAGCCTGTCTGACTCAAAATCCCAGCAACTCTCTACCTGACCAAGCTCTATCTCTCTCAGTCTCTCTCTCTCTCTCTCTCTCTCTCAATCTTGCCCCACCTCTTTGTGTGTGTGTATAAATCTTTCCTAGCCAGTATCACCATCCCAATGATAGAGTTTATTTATATGAGTGCGTATGTGTGTGTGTATATATATATGAGATAGGGCCTCACTCTGTTGCCTAGGCTGGAGTGCAGTGATGCTATCATAGCTCACTGTAGTCCTCTAACTCCTGAGTCAAGCCATCCTCTCGCCTCAGCCTCCCAAGTAGCTAGGACTACAGGTGGATGGCACCATGCCTGGATAATTTTTTTAAAAATAGAGATAGAGTCTTGCTATATTGCCCAGGCTGGTCTTGAATTCTTGGCCTCAAGTGATCCTTCCACCTCAGCCTCCCAAAGTGCTGGGATTACAGGCATGAGCCATAGCCCTCAGCCAGATAGGGTTCTTCATATAAAGTTCCAAAATGCTATTTGCTTACTAATTCTGGGACACATGAGTTATTTGGCTATTTCACTTCTAAAAACTATTTGATATTTATCAAGAGGAAACATGTTACCTTAACTTATAAGACTTGAGGCACCCATTTGTACTGGCACCTGAAAAGCTTCACTTTATTTATTTATTTTTTAATTTTATTTATTTATTTATTTATTTATTGAGATGGAGTTTTGCTCTGTCGCCCAGGCTGGAGTGCAGTGGCGTGATCTCGGCTCACTGCAACCTCCGCCTCCCGGGTTCAAACAAGTCTCCTGCCTCAGCTTCCTGAGTAGCTGGGATTACCATGCCCAGCTAATTTTTGTATTTTTGGTAGAGATGGGGTTTCACCATGTTGTCCAGCCTGGTCTCAAACTCCTGACCTCAAGTGATCCTCCTGCCTCAGCTTCCCAAAGTGCTGGCGTGAGCCACCGTGCCCGACCAGAAAGGTTCACTTTAAAAGGCATTTCCCACCCGTGTAACAACGCTATTTTCATGATGGTTCATGAAGGGACCAAAACTTGGTAGGAATGGTTGGCCCCAGGGATGAGTACTGGCTAACTAGGGGCAAAAAGGAACTTACTTTTCACTGCATACCCTGTTGGGGTTTTGCATTTGGTATTACAGGTATAAAGTCACTTTTTTTTTTTTTTTTTTTTTTGAGGCAGGCTCTTGCTCTGTCTCCCCGCTGGAGTGCAGTGAAATTAGCTGTTTACAGAGCAAAACAAAAGTTTGGAGAGGGCATGGATTGACAGACTTCTCATGCCCTGTTCACATCTGACCTGAAACACTCCTCCTAGGAAATAAATCATCCCATGGCCATTGTCAATGTCAGCAAAAGCAAAACATGGGAGACAACCAGCAAGAAAAGAATAGGCTGGTACATTGCGGAACATTATGCAGCTGTCAAGAAGATCAGCTAGGTCCATAGGCATTGGTGTGGAAAGATCCTGAAGATAAATTGCTCACTTTTTTAAAAGTCAAGAGTTATGATAGTGTGTATCGTGTGATCTCAATTATTTTGAAAGGATATATAAATAATTATACACGTATATATGTACATTCACATGTGTATATCTATATATACGTTTTGCATGGTGGTATGTACACAGAAAAATATTAGAGGCCTAGTAAGAATCTGATGAAACTGGTAATCACTAGAGGGAGGGACTGGGAGTCTCAGAGGGAAGAAAGTCTGAAATGTTCTCTATGCCCTTTAATATTTTTCAAATTTTTACTATGAGCAGGTGTCATTTTATTATAAAATTTTAAGCCTCTGGTAATTTTATGTCATAATTATACCTTTCCATATTATATAAGTAGAATATGTTGTAGAATAAACATATCTAATTTATATTCTAAAATGGTATTTTAAAATGTTATAGTCTGTAACAACTAATGAAGAAGTACCTTGTACAGATTTTTTAAATAACCACTCTAGGCTGGGCACAGTGGCTCATGCCTACAATCCCAACACTTTGGGAGGCCCAGGCAGGAGAATTGCTTGAGGCCAGGAGTTTCAGACCAGCCTGGACAACATCGCAAGATCTCATCTCTACAAAAAGCAATTAGCTGGGCATGGTGGTGCACACCTGTAATTCCAGTTACTTGGGAGGCTGAGGCAGGAGGATCAACTGAGCCTGGAAGGTTGAGTCTGCTGTGAGCCATGATCATGCTACTGCACTGCAGCCTGGTCATCAGAGTGAGACCCTGCCTCAAAAGAGAGAAACAATAGCTCTATTGAGATACATTTCAGGTATCATAAAAGTAACCTATTTAAAGTGTACAATTCAGTAGTTGCTACTATTTTAGGAGAGTTATGCAATCATGACAATTTGATTTCAGAACAGTTTCTTCCCCTCAAAAAGAAACCTGGTACTCATTAGCAGTCACCCCAGTTCCCTGATCCTTCTCCCTTCTATAGATTTGTGTATTTTGGATGTTTCATATAAATGGAGTCACACAATATATGGTCTTTTGTGACTAGCTTATTTCGCTTAGCATAATGCCTTCAAGGTTCGTCCATGATGTAGCATGCTTCAGTGCTTCATTCCTTTTTGTGGCTGCATAATATTCCATTGCATGGTTAGATCCAATTTTATTTATCCATTTATCGGTGGATGAACATCTGGGGGTTGTTTTCACTTTTTCACTGTTACGGATAATGCTGCTGTGGACATGTTTTTCGGTGGAACTGCTGGGTCCTGTGGTAACTCTACACTTAACATTTTGAGGAACCACCAAATTGTTTTCCAAAGCAGCTGCATCATCTTACAATCCAAATCCCAGTTTATTCAGACCCTAGTTGGTACTTGTTATGATCTTTTTGATTCAGATGCATTTACAAAAATAATTTAAATAATACATGAGTCCATTCTTACTGTAAAAGAATCAGAGCAAATCATAATTCCACAGAGTTAAATAGAAAAATTCTCTTTTCACCGTTCTCTCCATCTCGTTTCCCTCCCCAGAGGTAAGTATGGTTTAGTGTGCATTCCTCCAGGAATTTTTTTGCACGTTTCTTCATATTTGTGCACAGGTAAATATAGGTCTCCTGTTTTTACATATGTGTGATCATACTACATGTACTGTTTTACGATTTTTCCTTTCCATTGTATACAGGATCTTGAAGATTGTTCAATATAATGTATAATAATTTTTAAGTCATCTACGTTTTTTTTAATGCCCCTTTTTATCTCACACAGAACACAGACCCTAGATTTGTTCAACGGAGGCTACTTGGCTTATTTTACATTATAGCAGATTGTCTAGAGGCCTGTACCCTCCTTTAAACACTTCTTTGTACCATGGCTATTGTCCAATATTTTAAAAATTTAGTAATGATCATGGGGAAAGAGTTACTGAGAGCAAATCATGACTCTGCCATTTATAAGTTCAGTGGCTCTGAGTCTCTGTGCCTCAGTTTCCCCCTTTGTAAAATAACTCCTACTTCATAGGGTTGTTGGGAGGATTAAATGAGATGACAAGGGTAGAGCTTTTGGCTGTGTCTGGCATCCAGTAATGACTCCAGACTGTTAGCTGTATACACAGTCTAGAAACACAGGCCAGCAGAGAAGTCAGTTTCTTTAGTGCAATTCTTTCTGCTGTTAGGCCGTCTGGCTACTAAATCAGTTCCACGTGTGTTCAAGAGGGGCCCCCAGCCCACGGAGTTAAGATCTCAGCCCTGGGGAGTTGGGTAGGGCCACAACCCTTAAGCCTTACTCTTTTGATTGAAATAAAATTGCAAAATGAATAGTAATCACAATAGTAGATCATTATCCATTGGGTCCAAGCTGGGCCATCACGAAGGATATTGACATAGCCACAAAAACGAGCCCAGGTCCAGAGGCCAAGCCCCTGAAAGAAGCCAGTCTGAGGGAAAGAGTGAAAATTGCCATCACAATCGAAAACATCATGGCTTGCATTAAGATCCCACAATTTCTGATGCATTGCTGCCACTATTGTTCTAGAACAAAGGAGAAGATTGGTGTGTGCATCAAATTGAGTGTCTGCTGTTGAATAAAAATGGCCAACTGGTCCTCTGTTGACACGGCTCATGCCTGGGACTTAACTGACCCTCACTTATCTTATTTTGGGCAGATTCATATATGAATAGTGATTATTGGACCCTGTAAAGTGATCAATAAATATTTGTTGAATTGTGTAGAATCAAACGGACTTTTATTTACTCTTTAATTCCCAAAGCTAAGTGCTGGGTCCTTCGTAAACATCCCTTTGATATGCTAAAGAGCCTGCAACGTTTAATGAGCTGTTAGTTTTAAACTGGACACATCAACTTGGAAAGTTTTGGATTTGCTGATGATTAATGGGCAAGAACTGGTTGGTAAATATCAGCCATGACTTTGGGGCTTGGTTGAAGAAGAGAAGAAACTGAATGCAGCTCCGGCAGTCTGGTGCCTTTCTTCTCTTGTGACTGATCTGAATGCAGGGTCTTGTGCACCTTTGAGAGAAGAATCTTCTAACGACTCGTTCTGGTATTGTTGCTTCTCCTCTTGTCTTCTGTCTTCTCAGGGAAGATTCTGCTTAGCCCGATAATGCAAACCCTTTTAGGATCCCACAGGGAGCCATAAATCCACATGATTCCTATACTTTTTCATCCCTATTTCAAAACAGAATTAAATTTTGTTTGTTATTGTTTGATTTAAAATGGTCCTAATTCGCTTCGTTGGCTATCATGCATTAAAAATCAAAACCACTTTCCTGCTGTTTAAAAAAATACCAAGAGGAAAGAAGAAAGTTAGTGGCAAGATTGAGTTTCAACTGTTATATTTATTCATTTGCTGTGAGATAATCAAGCTATCAATTTCACAGAACAGTGAAGACATATGTCTAAAGATGCAAGAAGAATGAGCTGAGTCATATAAATCTCATTATACATCTTAGGCAGCCTATGGAAAGAGAAAGTGGTCCTCTAACAAACAGGATAGGCTAGGTTATGCTATAGCAACAACCACAAAATCTCAGCAAAAGTTTATTTCATACTAATGCTACTTATCTAATTCATTTCAGCCAGGGACTCTGCTCATTGTAATTACTTAGAGACCTAGGCTACTTTAATTACCACAGTAGTATGAAGGGAACAAGAATTGCACTGGCTCTTAAATTTTTCTGCCCAGAAATCGCTTCTGTTCACATTTTATTAGCCAAAATAAGTCACCTGGCCATGCTAACTTCAAAGGAGGCAGAGAAATGTAGTCTTTTGTTGTGTGAGCAAGGAGGACAACTGAAAGTATTTGGTGAACAGCTAAAATGACTATCATAAATCCCAAATCTACAGAACGCAACACAGAAAAAGTCTGTGATTCCTCCAGGCAAAATGCAACCTGTATCCAGGAAAGCTGGAAGTAGGTCTCAGCCTTGTGAGCATAACTCCATGCAACTACTTTCCTGCGCCAGTCCCCATTTCTTCTCCTTTCTTCTCCTTTTCGGGTTCTTCATTCTCTCACCCCATCTATTCCTGAGTGTGCAAAGCACTTTTCAGCCTGGTGGTCTTAACATCCATGGGTTAGGGTGTACAAGGGAAAGGGAGATCTGACTCACAGCAACCTAAAGTGTCTCCTACTTCAGAAATGAACAGTATAAATATTCCAAAGCTCTTCACTGCCTCTGTCCTCCTAAAGGTTAAAATGACAGACTCTAAAATCTACATCTGGCAAAGGACTGGTATTGGAATATATGAAGAACTCCTCCAACTCAAAATCAAATAGACAGACAACCTAATGTTTTTTCAAGGACAAAAGGATTGAACAGATAGCTCACAGAAGATATGTGAATGCCCATAAACACATGAAAAAGTGCCCAACATCATTAGTTGTTAGAAAAATCTTAATTTAATGTAAATTAAAATCACACTGAGATACTACTACACAACTGCCAGAAGAGTTAAAACTAAGAAACTGACAACACTAAATGTTGGCCAGGATGTGGAGCAACTGGAACTCTCATAAGTTGTTGGTGGAAGGGCAAAGTGGCCCAATCACTTTGGGGAAAGGCACAGTGCTTTTCTTTTTTAATATATCTGAACATAACAGCCACCCTATGGCCCAGCATTCCCATGCTAGGTATTTACGCAAGAGAAATACAAGCAGATGGCCTCCAAAAGAATTGTGCAAGAATATTCATAGCAGTTTAATTCTTAATAGCCAAAAATCTGGAAATAGCCCAGGTTTTCATAAAGAGGAGAATGGATAAACAAACTGAGTTATGGTCATATAATGGAATTTGGGAATAAAAAGGAACAAACTTGATACATGTAATAACATGGATGCATCTCAAAAATATTACGTGGAATAAAAAAGCCTTACACTAAAGAGGACATACTGTATGAGTGCAAATTTTGGGCTGTTCTAAACAGGCTAAATTAATCCATGATGGACAAAAAAATCATTGGAAAAGTACTTGCTCCTGTGGTTTGGAGGCAGGAATTGACCAAAAAGAGGCATGAGGAAACTTGATGGGGTGATGGTAATTATCTCTTGATAAGGGGTGTGCACTACAAAAGTATATGGATTTTTCAAAACTCATGGAGTGACAGGTTTAAGATTTATGCATGTTATGGATATAAACTTTATCTTAAAAAAAGCTGTAAACAAACACTAAACCCTAATGAATAATATGCAGGCTGATATGTTTAGGGTTAAAGTCAACTAATTCTGCAACTTATTTTGAAATGTACACACACATAAATACAATGAAATAATGGATGATGGAGGATGGATGTGTGATAAAGCAAGTACAGATGCTCCTTGACTTACAGTGGTTCCACTTGTGATTTTTCAACTCTGTGATGGCATGAAAGTGATCTGCATTCAGTAGAAAGCATAACTTCATGTTGTAAGTTGAGAGCTTTTTGTCAGTTTTGACTTAGGATGCATTCACAACTTACGATCTTTTTTGACTTATGATGGGTTTATCCAGATATAGCACCATCATAAGTTGAGGAGCATCTGTACAACAAAATATTAATTGCAGAATCTAGATGCTAGGTTAGGTGGACATTCTCATATAATTCCTTCAACTGTTATGCGTGGAAGAAAGAAATCCCCATAGGTTCTGGAGCTCAATCCTCCTGGACTGAGGCCAAGCTCTCTCACTTTCTGTGTGATCTTAGACAAGTTTCTTAACACATCTGGTCCTTGGTTTTCTTGATATAACCAACTTCCTGGGGTGGTAGTGAGCATTAAGCATATAAGAACCCTCATCCCCTAATACATGCCCAGGTCATCTCAGCTATTATTATTTTAACGTTATTCCTTTGTGCCTTCTTTATCTGATATTCTGAGGATGAATCATTTAAGAACAGCTCTCCTGTTGTCATTCCAAAGCCCCAAATCAGAAAGAAGAACCAGGATATCCCCTGTTCACCTACCAAGGTGTCCGCCCAAAACACAGGAAGTATTCAGGAAGGGTGGGTGGGGCGGAATTGATGAGGCTGCCCGGCTTATAACATCATGGCAAACAACCTCTGAACACCTCTGGTCACTCACCGACGAGGGACTCATGTGATAATCTTGGTATAATCCAAACAAGAATTGGCTTTCTTAGCATTTCCCAGACATGAGTGCTCCAGATCTTGCAGGGAAAGGAATACCCAAACTGATGTTCCTCCATTCTTTTTCTTTTTGGAGAGGTTAGTAACCTATTCTATAGATTTCTTTAGATATATTTAGAGATAGGATCTCCATCAGTCATCCAGGCTAGAGTGCAGTGGCATGATCACAGCTCACTGCAGCCTCAACCTCCTCAACTCAAGTGATCCTCCCACCTTGGCCTCCCAAGTAGCTGGGATACACAGGCATTGTGAAACCATGTGAGGATAACTTTAAAAAAAAATTTTATAGAGACGCTGTCTTGCTTTGTTGCTCAGGCTGGCCTTGAACATCAGGTCTAAAGCAATCCTCCCGCCTCGGTCTCCCAAAGTGCTGGAGTACAGGCGTGAGCCACTGTGTCCAACCTAGATTTCTGATTAGAGCCCTGGTTCTCACCAGGGGAAATTTTGTTAGCCATACCCCTCACTCCTCCCCAACCACTGGCAATGTCTGAAGACATTTTCAGTTGTCATGACTGAGGGGGCTGGTTTGCTCCCGGCATCTAGTTTGCAGAGGCCAGGGATGCTGTTAAACATCCTAGAATGCTCAGAGCTGCTCCCCACCCCCAAAAAAAAGAATGACCCGGCCCACAATGTCAATAGTGCTGCAGTTAAGAAACCCTGGAGTAGATTGTAAAGGAAAGCTGGGCAGAGTGGCCATGTCAACATTACTTATTTGACAGTCCTTTCCTGAGCTTTCTCTGTGCCAGAGCTTGAGCTCACTTGGAAAGGGAGAGCCACAGACTCTTTCTCAATGGCAGCCATGAAGATGGGGAAGGCCGCCACCGGGACATTTCTCTCCCAAGCCTCCTCCCTCCCTCCCTCTCTGCGTGCTAGAAACACAATGCTGCTTTAAGATGTTCCTGGGGCAAATATCCAGAACTCTGTTTCTCTTCCACTGTTTCCAAAGCTGAAATGAGGATGCCCGAGAATGTCTTATTGATTCATGTAATAGATTTATTTAATACGCCCATTACCCTGAGGCCCAGGGGAGAGAGGGGCCAGGGGCCGCTTAGGACAATGCACACAGCCATAAAAACCACAACTACATTAAATGTAATCAAATGGCTAAAATCTGTCCCAGACCCACATTAGAGGAAGCGTGTCATAACCCTTCTGTCACAACATCAAATTTAAAAGGGGCCTCCAGATATGGAGACCGTGACCCAGGCCAGCTGGCCATGCAGCCGCTTCCTGTGAGCTGTGATTGGAAGACCCAGAAAAGGCCTCTCTGGTCCTAATCTCTGCCACCAAGCCAAGTCATGTTGCCTGGAATCCCACCATTAGATTTGTTCTTTTGGGTAAAGCATTGTTCTCTCTACTCAGTCCTCTTTTAAAGTATAAATATCATTAGAAAAAAAATGTGATTCATCAACAAATTCCTGAGGATGTGTTAAGTAGTGGTTAAATGCAGTGACTTCATTTATTATTATTATTATTGTAGAGACAAGGTTTCTCTCTGTTGCCCAGGCTGAAGTGCAGTGGTTCAATCATAGCTCATTGCAGCCTTAAACTCCTGGGCTCAAGGGATCTTCTGGCCTCAGGGAGTTCCTGAGACTATAGGCATGTGCCACCACACCTGACCAATTACTTTTTTAAAACTTGTTTGTAGAGACAAGGTTTGTCTATGTTGCCCAGGCTGGTCTTGAACTCCTGACCTCAAGTGATCCTCCTACATCAGCCTCCCAGAGTGCTAGGATTACAGATGTGAGCCACTGCCCCTAGCTGCAATGAATTTAAAGCCAGCTGGATTCCTCAGGTTGAGCCTGGGCTCTGTCATTCTGTAGCTGTGTAGCTTGGAATGAACCTCTCTGAGCCTCGGTTTCCTCATCTGTAAAATGGGGATGGTAATAATCCCTTCTGGCAAGTTTGCTGTGAGAATTACAAGCAAATAAAGCAAAGAAAGCAGTAAGTACAGTGCCAAACTCACAGGAAACTCTCAGTAGGATTATGAGCGTGCTAATAAGAGTGTTGAGCATAATAATCAATGGTGGTGACTACGGAGGTGAATGAGTCTTTTTTACACTCGAATCGGTGGTCTAGCTTCACTGTAACTTGAGGTAGGAAGTTGTCAGTGATCTGGGAGATGTATAAACAGCAATGTATTGGTCCGTTCTCTTACTGCTGTAAAGATACTACCCGAGTAGTATCGTACCCGAGTATGGATAATTTATAAAGGAAAGAGGTTTAACCGGTTCACAGTTCCGCATGGCTGGGGAGGCCTCAGGAAACTTACAATCATGGCTGAAGGGGAAAAGGCATGTCTTACATGGCAGCAGGTGAGAGCGTGCGAGTGTGTGTCAGTGCAGGAAAAACTACCACTTATAAAATCATCAGATCTCATGAGAATTCACTCCCTACCAGGGGAAAAGCATAGGGGAAACTACCCCCATGATCCAGTCACTTCCCACCAGGTCTCTGCCTAAACACCTGGGGATTACAATGCAAGATGAAATTTGGGTGGGGATACAAAGCCTAGTTATATCAAGCGGGGAGAGAGGCTATCAATTCAGAGGGGCAGTGTGAACCAAAAAGCCTTCCCAGAGGAAACTGCATTTGAACTGAACCTTAGAGGATATGTGTGTGGCTTGGAAGGATAGGAGTGCAGGATTAAAAATCTGCCAAGATCAGGGTCCCCCGTGAGCAGAAGCCAGGGCAGGATGGCCACATTCAAGGTGCAGGGTGTTCAGTAGAGGGGCGCAAGGGGCTGGAGGCAAGCCGCACGTTACTCCCAGACAGACCATGCTCTTTCGGGCTGGCAGCTGCCCATATGGGGCACTTTTTTCTAATCTGCACAGAGGCGCCCTATGAGCCTTTAGTCTACTTCCTGCCTGCTGAAAAAACAGCAGGGAAGTCTCTCCATATGGAACTCAGGACAGACCTGGGAAGGTTGCCTGAGGTTAGACATGGAAGGGCCTCCAGACATGGACTTAAGTCTAGGACCTCATGCATTAAAATGGGCCCCATTTCAATGAATGACTATTACCATCCCCATTTTACAGATGACGAAACCAAAGCTCAGAGAGGTTTAATGATGCTGAGTTCAAATCACTGTCCTGTCACTCATGAGCTGCATGACCTCGAACAAATCACTGCACCTCTCTGGGCTTTGACTACTTATTCACTAAATGGTATATAATTCCTGGTTCTTGGGAGATTTAAGGATTAAATGAGATAATCCAGGGCTTGTAGACAGCCCTGGGCATGGTGACATGGTGCTGGGCACAGAACAGGTGCTGTTCAGAAGTTATCTTTACTGTTTCGTGATGTAATAACAATAACCCCCTTTCTGCTAAGATACGTTGATCAGGTATATTACACATTATCAGGTATGCTAATCAGACAACAGACCTCAAGAAACAGAAGGGGGAGTGCTCTGAGTGGGACTAATAGAGTGAGTGGGATGGGGTGAGGGAGCACAGAAGGAAATGAGCAGTGGCCAGGAGGCAACGTGATGGTGCTGAGCCCACTCTTCCGGGGTTGGCCAAGCTCTGTGGTCTCCAGGGAGGATCTTGCAGGGCAAAGCTGGCCTTGGGACTGGGACACAAACTGTAGGGCACAGAGAAGGTGTCTGTGCATGGTCTGCAGACAGGCAGGGACACTGGCTGCCTTGTTTACCACTGGATTCCCAAGGCCCAGAGTTGACAAAGTGCTCCATAAATATTTGTGAATGAGTGATATGGTCTTCCTGTGTCCCCACCCAAATCAATCTCGAATTATAGCCCCCATAATCCCCACATGTTGTAGGAGGGACCTGGTGGGAGGTAATTGAATCATGGGAGTGGGTTTTTTCCTGTGCTGCTCTCATGATAGTGAATAAGTCTCATGAGATCTGATGGTTTTATAAAGGACAGTTCTGTACACACACTGTCTTGCCTGCCACCATGTAAGACATGCCACCTTTGCTCCTCCTTTGCCTTCCTTCATGATTGTGATGCCTCCCCAGCCACGTGGAACTGTTGAGTCCATTAAACCTCTTTTTCTTTATAAATTGCTCAATCTTGGGTATGTCTTTATTAGTAGCGTGAGAACAGACTAATAGAGTGAGTGAATACAAGGATAGTATAAAAAACATAGGGCAAGAGACTGCCATAAAGAGCCCCCAAACCAGATTCAGACTGCAGCCATTGTGTGGGCCCCAGGGTGCTGGTGCACAGCTGTGATGGGTGAGCTCATAAATACATGCACATGCATGCACATACACTCTCAGACACATACATGCTCATAGAGAGACATGCATATCCCCATGATCACACAGCACATGCAGGCATACATGCAAAGATGCTTCCCCCACATACACACATGTGTGCATACACATTTGCAGGTATATACACATCCCTCCACACTCACACCACACACACACATACACATATTCACAGGTATACACACATTCCCTCCTCTTCTTACACACAGAAACATACATCCAGAGATCTGTACACATTCACACACAGATACACATTCACAAGTGTGCAGGCATTTGTATTAACATAGTCATATTCATAGATATAGTCAAATTTTCCCTATCTTCATATATGCAGATACATACATGCATTCACAGATCAACATACGTGTCCACATCTTCACACATACAAGTACACACCTTTCCCCACATTCACACACGTAGATGCATACATTCATAGATGGACACGTTTCCCATGTTCACAAACCCAGCCATACATTGGCAAGTATACACACATTTACACAAACACACTCACATTCATAGATATCTTCAAATTTTCTCTGTCCATACACACACAGACACACATTCACAGATATACACATGTTCTCACACTCACACAATCACACACATTCATACACATTCATCTCACATATATGTACCTTCACAGATATACACACATTCCCCCCATAGACACATTGTAAGTCTACATATATTCATAACACACTAATATTCCTAGATAGATTCAAATTTCCCCATCTACATTCAGAGACACACATATATTCTCCCATATTCACACACAAGACATGCATCCATAGATGTACACACATCTCCTACATCCACGCACACACATATTCACAGATATATACCCACTGGGACACAGACCCAGACACACATACACAGATATACACACATTCCTCCTCATTCACACAGTCACGCATGTGCACAGATAAACACACAGGTCCTCACATTCACACCCCATATACCTGCCCTGTTCTCAGCTATTGAACAAATTCAAAGCCCTCAGTGCCTCCCAGGCTTGTCTGGAGAACCTCAGAGCTTTCTCCAGAGTGATATCTCAAGTCATATGTATCACCCATAACTATACAAGTGGGCATGCTGGCTGCATTCTCCTGCCCTGCTCCAGAATGTGCTCCTGTTCCCCCAAGGGCCATGGAGAAGCCCAGGAGGTCCTGGGTGTGGGGCTGCTTTCGTGTTTTTCTTTTTATCCCCTTAGCAAGCTTTTGATCGATGGCATTGGACCAAAACATATCCTCTTCCAATGTTCTGCTTCTTGTGGATTGACACCCATGTTCCCCCACTCTCAAGTAAGAACCCGGTACACCCAGTCCTCTCTCCATTCACCTTAGGACTCCAAAATCCAGACAAGAAACCACCTTTTTGCACTCAATTAAAACAAGCCGCTTTAACCATAAATTAAGTTATAATGCCTGTGCCCACCAGAGGAGCTAGCAAGGCACCCCTTGCCCTTGTCATAAATTAACTCGTTGATCAAATTTTAAATGAATTATAAAAGTTGAAAATTAAATCTGGCTAAATTAGGGGCTTCCCCTGTTATTTTAATGAAGTGGGAGCCACTAGTGGCTTAGATCAGAGCTGTGACGGCCAAACGTCAGCAGCGGACTCCTCTCAGACTCCAACTTGTGAGTCTCTCCACAGCATGAGAGAGCAGATGTCTCAGTTCTTGGTTCTGGCAGTCCAACCTCGAGCCCAAGAGGTTCTAGTAAACCTGACAATGGATTACTTCTCTGAATGTAATGGGCATAGGTAGTTTTACTTATTTATAGTTAATTCCTTAACATGGGAAAAAAATCCAATATCCACATTTTACCATATTTTTGTATGGTACTCTGAGGTACTTTTGTATGGTAAAATGACTCCACATACCATCTCTCAGCTTCAACAAGAAAGAATGTTTGTAGAAATTAAAGCAAAGTATTGTTTTTGAGACAGGGTCTCACTCTGTTGCCCAGGCTAGAGTGCAGTGATATGAACTTGGCTCACTGCAACCTCTGCCTCCCGGGTTCAAGCAATTCTCCTGACTCAGCCTCCCAAGTAACTGGGACTACAGGCACTCACCACCATGCCAGGCTAATTTTTGTATTTTAGTAGAGACAAGGTTTCACTCACCATGTTAGCCAGACTGGTCTTGAACTCCTGGCCTCAAGTGATCCACTTGCCTCAGCCTCCCAAAGTGCTAGGATTATAGACACGAACCACCTCATCCAGCCTAAAGCAATGTATTCTACACATGATCATCAATGATACCTACTTGCTAGTCTTTCCTTGGTTTTCTCATCCGTGACTTTATTGTTTCAGGGGAAGGCAAACTATGAACAAAGAAATCACTGATGAACTTTGTGTTTCAAATTAGACTCTTTTGAGTGCATAAAGAGACAATGATCAGTTGGGGAAAAGAGAAAACTTTCAAAGCTTCCCCTTGTATGTCAAGAGCTAGGTTGAAGGTATGAACATGGAGTTCTAATGCACACAAAGCCTAGAGAAAATGGAGGTCATGATGTCAAAGAGGTTCCCACCTGGCAGGAAGCATAAACATCCTTTCAGTGCTTAGGGTTGACCCAGCACAGTGAGACATCATGTCCAACCTGGAGCACCATGGCCAAGGACATGGTCAAGGTGAAGAGGTCTGCCTGCCCACAGCCAGCACAATGGGGATCCCAAAATTCCCACATGCCCACATAAAGAGATGGAGAAGTCATGGGAAACAGTGAGGCAGGAGTTAAGGTGATGCAACCCCAGAGAGTGGGCTTTATGAAAAGAGGCCATGGCAGAGACCAAGAGCCTCAGCAGTGGGCTCAAGCCTGATGTCTTCCAGACCAGAAGGAGTGGTCCACACCACCAGATGTGAATACCAGATGCACAATCACCACGCACCAGGATGTAGGACCCCTCAGAAAGGCTCCAGAGAATAACCGAAGGGTCATCAGTGTCTTCTCTTGGCTGCCATGAGGCTGTGTAACCTTCCCTTGTACTCAGGCGCCATATTGGAAATGACTGGGAAGGAAAGATCATTGGAGAGTGAAGAAACAGCTCTGCAGGAACCTTGAATAGGTTTCATATTTACCCAGAAGGGACCATCTTAAACCAGAAGTCACGGCAATCAATAAGAATCGAAACCCTAGGGAAAGATGAAGTCAGCTATAGAAAACACATCAAGTGACATCTGTTAATACATCTGAGTTCTAGTGTGTACATTTTAATGACGCTGTTTAAGGTCACAGAGGAGCATAAAATACTTGCAGTTTGCTGATCTTAAACAAAGCTCCAGGTGTGTATTTCCTAGTTTCTTGTTGACCTGATGTAATAATAGTGACTTAACAAAGATCTATGGTGTTCTGAGCAGAGAAGACTATATGGTTGCTGTTACTACTCTTTATGCAGGTAGAAACATCAGATGAGATAAAGTCACTTGTCTTAAAACATCCGAATTAAGGTCCAAAGGGTTTTCTTCCTCTTATGGGGACCCCAGAGCCATGGGGAATGATTATTGGTGGGATTTTCCCAAATGCTTTCTCAAAGGAATCTTTCTTGTGCACCCTCTCCCTCCCATCTGTGCCTTGCATTAGGGATGTCAAAGGGAAGAAAAATCATGTCTGGATGAAAAGCAAGAAAGAAAGACGCTGGGGAAAGAGCTATTTTTAAATGAGCTTACTTTTAATGTAAACACATTTAAATCAGAGACAGGGAGGGCCAAAGAATGGCCCTCAAGCCCTGAAAACCCGATTTCAGAGAAGAAGATATTAAGATTACCAGTTCTCTCTCTCCTTCACATTTCCACCAGGTCATCACCCCTCAGAGGCAAGCCACCAAGCACTCCGGGCCACAAATCAGAAGTGCCACAGAAGGCAGACCCCAGGGAATTGTAATGCCATAGCAGGGCTGTGTCGGGGAGCAACAGTTCTAATTAACCAGAGCTGGCTTGCAAAGGTGCCAGGGCTGACTGGCCACTCAGCCCAAAGAGACAGAGAGTGGCAGGAGGGTTATTTAGAATTGAGCAAAGCCCCCTTCAGTCAGGCTTTCAATGTAATTAGGAAGCAGAAGAACAATTCATCAGTGGCCTAAGTGGATGTAGCACCAGCCTTGCCTGACAGTTTTTGCCTCTACTTTTATTTGCTCTTTCATTTCTGGACAAAGGGATTAAAGTTCTTTTCAAACTTTGTGATCGTGGCTCACAGTAAGAAATTCATTTTACATTGTAGTGTAGCATGCGCACATACACACACACACACACACACACAGAGAGAGAAACAAAAGTTACACATCTGTACTGACCATTCTATGTGCAATGGACTCTGATACTTTCTTTTCTTTTCTTTTTAGAAATGGGGTCTCGCTTTGTCAGCCGAACTGGAGTACAGTACCACGATTACAGCTCACCGCTGCCTGGAATTCCTGGACTCAAGCAATCCTCCTGCTTTAGCTTCTCAAGTTGTTGGAACTACAGACATGTGTCACACCCAGCTAATTTTAATTTTTTTTTTTTTTTTTTTAGAGACAGGGTCTTGTCATTTTGCCCAGGCTGTCTTGAACTCCTGGGCTCAAGCAATCCTCCCACTTCGGCCTCCCAAAGTGTTGGAATTATAGGCGCAAGCCCCCATGCCTGGCCAATACTTTCTTGTCTATACGATTCTATTCCATATTTTTAAATGCTGGTCATGGTCCACTAAATTGAATTTGCCACCCACTAATGGACTGCAACTGAAAAATAGTGGTCTATAACTCTGTGAGCAGTACTTGCTTGTCTTGATATTTCATTTCTATCCAGAGAGTTTTCAGGTAGGCAATTTGTTTGGGATCTTACACTTTGATTATTTTGAGCCTCCTATATCTAAGATCCAAGACACACAGCTATTTTGTTGAACTATTGGGATTGAGTTATTGCTATTATTACTAGTAGCAGTGTTTCAGTTATAAATAGGCCCATGAGAGATTTCTGGTTACAAAGTCAATGGGGATACAAACACAATTTCTTGTCAGCTGAATGGAACTCCTGGAATTTCTAAAGAGAAAGTTCTTTCTCTGGGTTCTTTAGAGAGTTCTGCCTTTCTGGAAATGCAATCATTACAAAAAGCTTGACATATCTTAGTAAAATTAGATCAGAGCTAGATACCACAACACTTGAGTCCTAGACTGGCTCTGATTAGTTATTTGATCTTGAGCAAGGCCTTTATTCACTCTGACGGGCACTATTGGTTGCCTAATTCAGTATTAATGCCCACGCTTTCTTCTTTGTCATCTCCAGTGATACAGCTGGAAAGCAGATTACCCCCTCTCCCATCATCCTTTGCAGCCAGTGGTGGCCATGTGGCCCAGCTCTGACCAACGAGGTGTCAGTAGGAGTTTGAAAGGAAGAGGGTAGACAGGGAGAGCTTTTGGTTGCCTGATTAAGGTAAGGGTTAGCTGGGGCCAACTCTTCTCTTCATTCTTCCTGCTTTGAGAGGACATGATTCGGGGAGCTGCAGAAACCCTCTTACAAACCATGTGACACACATGGGGATGAAACCAGCCCAGAAGGGATGACACAGAAGAAAAATAGGGCCAAGGTTTCTGGTGGCATCACAGAGAACACAAATATCAGCAACGGCCGGCCCTCGGATTTTTGGTTACTTAAGAAAAAGAAATGTCCGTTTTAGGCATTGTTGGTTGGATTTTCTGTTTCTTGGAGCCAAATGGCTTCCTAGGTAATATACCCTCTCTGGGCAACGTCCAGTAAGGACACCATGTCATCAGTCCCCCTACCTTCCCCACAGAGATGTTGTGTGAGTCAAAAATAGGGCTTCTCAGATTTGACACTTTTGACATTTGAGGCCGTATAATCCTTTGCTGGAGGACCTTTCCTGTGCCCTGTAGGATGCTTAGCAGCTGCCCTGGCCGCTATACACCAGATGCCATGAGCAGCCCGTCCCCAGTTGTGACAACCAAAAATGTCTTCCGACATTGCCAAATGTCCTCTGGGGGACAAAATTGTCTCCAGTTGAGACCCACTGGCCTAAAGTAATGATGAATATGACTGCACTATAACACTTAAGATTTCCAGGAGAAGGCAAAGCATTATTTTCAAGTGTATGGTATTTCCGTTTAGATTTTTTTGGTTGTTAAAACTACACTTAAAAAAATACATTGTATAACTCAGATTAAGATTTTCTTGCTAAGTAAAGAAAAAGTAACAAAGTCTCTTGAAATCAAAGGAAAAATCCAGCAATATGCTCGACTTGACCCATTTCTCCCAGGAAGAGGAGTTGGTGGCTCTGGTATCTAATAGGGATGTTCTAGACAGACATTTTGGATACTGATTAAAAATGACTGCTGGGTGAGGTGGCTCATGACTGTAATCCCAGCACTTTGGGAGTCCAAGGCGGGCAGATCACCTGAAGTCAAAAGTTCAAGACCAGCCTGGCCAACATGGTGAAATGTGGTATCTACTAAAAATAAAAAATCAGCCCAGTGTGGTGGCACATGCCTATAATCCCAGCTACCTGGGAGGATGAGGCAGGAGGATTGCTTGAACCCGGGAGGCGGAGGTTGCTGTGAGCTGAGATCACGCCACTGCACTCCAGCCTGGGTGATCAAAAAAAAAAAAAAAAAGACATTGGAGCAAGGCTGTCTTTGCTTGCTCCAGAATGACTGCAAGAGAAGAGTCTGGAAAACCTATTTCCTTCAGCAATGCTCCATCTCTTCAGTACCAGAAATGTTAAGACCAAGTGCATTATTAGCAAGTTATTGTAAAGGAGTTACCTTACGATGCTGCCAGATGTTTGGGAGGAAGAGGTTATCCTTGGGCAATGATTATCCTTCTTTTGAACGTAAAAATCTGAATGTCTTTTGAGAATCTCCTTAGCCCAAATTCTCCATCCATGCGATTTGGGAGGAACCATCTTCACTCTAGGTGCCAGGTATAAGTTGTAACCTGGAGCCAAGAGAGTTAGCACATCCCAGCATCTGGCCACAACATTTGGTTCACAGACATACAACCCAATCTGAGCCAGAGACCAGTTCTGACTTTTGGAAGAAGTACAGACATGGGTGCAGGGCACATAAGCTAGGGTCACTGAAAGCCACTGTACCAATGAGCAGGTGCCCTGCCTGAAGAGAGTAACAAAGAGGAAAGAAGAGGAGAGAGACCAAGACTTGTAAGCATTCTTAGATGTTGGTTTCAGCCTGAAGCTGGGGCTACCCAGGACTTCTTTACTGCGTGAGCCAATAAATAAATTCTGGGGTTTTTGACTCTCACAAATAAAGCCACGCTTGGCTATTAAAAGACAGAATGGCCTCATTGAAGGTGGTCTGTCTTATAGAGTAGCCCTCCAGACAGGGAGGGAGGTGCTGATGTATTGGGATGATATATTTCACTTTATAATATGAAACCTAGCAACATACTTAAAATATTAAAGAAAAAGAAGAAGAGGAGGAGGAGGTGGAGAAGAGAAAGAGGAGGGGAGGAGGAGAGAGAAGAAGAAGGAAGAGGAGGTGGAGAAGGGAGAAGGAGAAGGAGTAGGAGGAAAGAAAGAGGGAGGAGGAGAAGGAGGAGGAAAGAAGAATCCAAACCATAAAACAAACAGAAACAAACCCAGGAGTCTGTGTGCCTGTGAATCCCTCCACTCCCCGCAGAATATATCAGAGACGTGGGAAACTTGACTCTAACAAGCCACACTCTGGAGCCGGACATTAATAAAGATGTCTTTGGGGGACTCAGAAACTCATAAAATAGAGTCTGGCTGAGCCCCGAGGTATGGGGTGACAGCTTGCCCAGAACACTGTCAGGAGCCACTAAAGCTTCTGAAACTCCAGAAATATGGATTCTCTCTCTTTTTTTTTTTTTTCTCTCTCTCTCAGAGGAAAACTTGACCCACATAAATATTGTCTGATGACACATGTTGAGCTTGCTGGCAGAAGTTCCAGGCACTCCCACCTGCCATATTTTTGCCACCATGACAAATGAAAAACAACAAGGCCAGGGCTAGGGTGGCACCTGCTCCAGGGCATGGCAGCCTTGCTCCTTCTTGGAAGCCCTGGAGGTGTGTGCAGGTCTAGACAATCATAGCTCAGGCCCTTTTTCAGACACACTGGTTTTTCGTGGAGTGGACACACACGTGGACACAGCGTGATCACATTAGGGTTTACTCTTGGTGTTGTACATTCTATGGGTTTGGACAAATGCAAATCTTCCTGATTCTATGGTTCCTTTGGCTCCTGGGTGGGTTGCATGTCCTCCTGACACTGATTTTGTGACTTAGGCCAAAATCATTAAAAATGATATCACACAGACTAAGGGGGCATGTGGCTCTCTGGGCAGTGAGGCTGAAAAATGTCCTCTTTGTCCAAAGGAAAATGATTTGGGGGCAAACAAAACAAAACAAAACCATCTCACTAGTGACAACTACATGCCAGAACACCTTTCTTTCACATCGACTCAGGCTCAAACATTCACTCTGAGACCCTCAGCAAGTGAACTGGCTTCTTGGTTATCCATTTCTTTATCAGAGAAAAGTAGCTGATAATCTCCCTCATCCCTCACATATTGTGAGAAATGTGTGCCTGGCATAGAAACATACAATAGTTGCCGTCATCCTCACTATCGTCACTGTAGCCATAGAGCAAAGTTCTGGGTTCAGTCATTTGCCAACCTCACTGCATAGCAGAGCCCAGAAGACAGCCCAGTGCCTTCTCGTGGCACCTACTTCCTGAGGGCTGCCAAGCAAAATGAAATTTGGGTTGGTGCTAGTTGGAAATATATAAGAGTTTCTTCCAAATAATAACCCCAGGATTATAAGAGATTACTTATTTTTTGGTATCTGTCATCATACTTTCCACACAACAGGTGCTCAACTGAACTTAGCAATCAAAAATTGTTGATTGATTAGAAATTACCTGTGTGAACCACAGAGTCTCCCTTTGCTGGGAGTGGGTAGTGGTGGCATTTGAGTATGTCTCAGAGCCCCCAAGTGTGAAGTGCTCATTCCCTTCTCCAACCTAATGTCGGGTCACAGATGCCAAAACAGCCCTATCCAGAGCTCTGCTTCATAAATAATTGGTCAGACACAAGTTTGACTTAATCAAGGAAGGCTATGTAAAGCAGATTAATGACATTTTGATGAACTTTTCAACTCAATTTGAAAAGCCATGCTACGTTAACCACCATTTCCAATTACCCTCCAGGAAAAACTCTGGGGAAAGTTGAGACCCCTCTAAAGTACAAAATGTACTTGTACAGAGATGGTGATCTATACCACAGTCATCTTCTAAGATCCTTTCCACATGAATGGTCAAGGAAAGAAACAACAACAACTGAACCAACCAAACAAAATGAGTTCTCTTTCTTCAGGGGAACATTCCAACATTTTCAAACAAAAGATGGAATTTAGCACCATTTGATTTGCATCTAAAAGGTACTTAAATGTGGGCAAATCAGGGCAAAGACTGAGGCAAATCCTTCTACTGGACATGCCTCAGTTTCCCCTCTTTAAAGGCACTATTAGTGGACTGGTTGCCTTTAAGGTCTCTCTCCTGGTATGGTAACAGGCACTGGGGGCATGATTGGTTGACCAGCCTCCCCCTACTAAAGCCTAAAGCTCCCTGAGGAGAGGGACTTTTGACTATTTTGTTCACTGCTGTGAAACCATTGAGCAGGGATAGGATTAGACCTGATTTTTATATATATATACGTATATGTGTATATATATACGTGTGTGTATATATATACGTATATGTGTATATATATACGTATATATATACATATATACGTATATATATATATATATATATATAGAGAGAGAGAGAGAGAGAGAGAGATAGGGTCTAAACTCCAGGCTGGAGTGGCACAATCACTGCTCACTGCAGCCTTGAACTCCCGGGTTCAAGAGATTCTCCCACTCCAGCCTCTTGTGTAGCTGGGACTTATGTAGCTGGGACTTATGTAGCTGGGACTACAGGCATGTGCCACCTCGCTGCGCTAATTTTTAAACTATTTATAGAGATGGGGTTTCACTATGTTGCGCAGGCTGGTCTCAAACTCCCGGCCTCAAGCAGTCCTCCCACCTTGACCTCCCAAAGTGCTGGGATTACAGGTGTGAGTCCCCACATCCAGCCTAATTTGTATTTTTAAATGGTCTGTTTAAATACTAAGTAAATTTGCTTTTAACTTCTAGCAAAAACAATGAAGGAATAATCAGGATCTTTTTTCTTTCCTTCTTTCCAATTTTGGCCCCAGGGGAAATGGTTAACAGAGTATTTCACTGTGTTTGTGGGTCCTGGTGACTTGTCTGGTTGAGATAATTCTGGTCACCCTTTGGCATCTCAACCTGTCCCAATTCAAGTGGCAGAGCAAAGAGGGGCCTGGGCTTCAGCCTTTGGATGGTGGTGGTTGCATGGGGCTGCCTCTGTCCTTCTGGTTGCTAAGCTCAAGACCCAGTGTATGGGCCGCTGCAGGATCATCTAACGTTGCCCTCCCCACAACCTGTGGCCCAAAATGAGCTTCAGTAGGTACAGGCAGGACCACAGGAAGAACACATTGCATGTTTTTTATGACTTTTTTTTTTTTTTTTTTTTTTGAGATGGAGTCTCCCTCTGTCACCTTGGCTGGGGTGCAATGGTGTGATCCTGGTTCACTGCAACCTCCACCTCCCAGGTTCAAGCGATTCTCCTGCCTCAGCCTTCTGAGTAGCTGGGAGTACAGGCACACACCATTATGCCTGGCTAATTTTTTATTTTTATTTTTATTTTATTTTTATTTTTATTTTTTAGTAGAGACGGGATTTCGCATGTTGGTCAGGCTGATCTCGAACTCTTGACCTCAGGTTATCCGCCCACCTCAGCCATCCAAAGTGCTGTAATGTTCAAAGTGCTGGAATTACAGGTGTGAGCCACTGCACCTGACCCAGATTACTTTTTTAGAGCAGTTTTAGGTTGACAGCAAAACTGAGAGGAAGGTACAGAGATACCCTGTATGTCCTTACCCCCACACGTGTGTAACCTTCCCCATCATCAACATGGTTCACCAGACTGGTACATTTGTTGCAATGATGAACCCACGTGGACACAGCATGATCACCCAAAGTCTGTAGTTTATTTACGTGAGGGTTTACTCTTGGTGTTGTACATTCTATGGGTTTGGACAAATGCATAATGACAAGGTTCCACCATTATAGTATCACACAGAGTGGTTTCACAGCCCTAGAAATCCTCTGTGCTCCACCTATTCATCTGTCTCCTAAGGCCTATCCTTGGAAAGCACTGATCTTTTTACTGTCTCCATAGTTTTGCCTTTTCCAGAATGTCATAGAGTTGGACTGATACCGTATGTAGGCTTTTCAGATTGGCTTCTTTCACTTAGCCATGTGCATTTCAGGTTTCTCCATGCAACCTTGATAGCTCATTCTTTATTAGTGCACCCTGCATTTTTTTTTACTCTGAAGAATTTTCTGAATTATGTTTCCCTTTCCTCAAAATTTTTTTTTAAAGAAAATCTGTTTCTTTAAACTTTTTGCCAGCAAAGGTCACCCTGAAATATATCCAACACACTCTAAACCTTTGTGCCTAGAAATCCTCCCCGACTCCTCACACCATCCTCCACACTTCACCTGTTAAAGCAGAAGCTAACAAGTCAAATGTCTGCTGGTGCCGGATCAAAGCACAGGTGAATGAGGCACGCGTATTGTAAGACAGGACCCACTCCTTGCCTGAAGTTCCTCAATCCAAAAGGCTCTGGGCACTGCAGGTTTGCTGAAAATGATCTGTGGCAAAAACCTGTTCTGATCTGATCTTATTTGGCGGCAAAACCTGCCCAGAACAGATGAGAGTCTATTTAAAGCCTCTATTTATCCCCCTCAATGTGAGTATTTATACATTGTAGTATACAGATATTAGTGTGATTGATTAGGGGGGTACTGCCCTAGACTCACTTGGGGATAGAATATAATAGAATATGTGCACTGTATTACATCTCTAAAATATAAAAAATTGTGAATTTGAAGACATTGAACCCCGGAAGTTTGTATAAGGAGTCAGGGACCTGCTGCACCATAGGGAATGGTGGGGACTGTGGAAAAGTGAATAGAATCCCTACAAAGTGCCAGGCAGCTAGGTGTCGATGCTCAGGAAGGTGGGCCTGGTGTTGCCAGATCTTTTAATGCTTCCCAAAAGACAATAAAAACACAGATATTGACATGCTGTCTCTTCCTGTTTTAAAAATACTGTGCAGACCACACAAAACCAGCCTGTTCGTAGTTTCTTTGTCAGAATAATTCATTCTTGGCCTGACTCAAATGCTACCACCTTCAAAAGTGTTCCCAAATTCCCCATTTGCTATGGATTGACTGTAACCCTCCCACCCCAAATATTCATAGGCTTCAGCCCTAACCTCCAAAGTGACTATATTTGGAGATAGGATCTTTAAGGAGATAATTAAGATTAAATGAGATCATAGGGGTGGGGCCGTAATCCAACTGGTGTCCTTTTTTTTTGAGACTGAGTCTTGCTCTGTTGCCCAGGCTGGAGCGCGGTGGCGCAATCTCAACTCACTGCAACTGCTGCCTCCCAGGTTCAAGAGATTATCCTGCCTCAGCTTCCCAAGTAGCTGGGATTACAGTCACCTACCACCACACTTGGTTAATTTTTGTATTTTTAGTAGAGACGGAGTTTTGCCATGTTCGCCAGGCTGGCATCAAACTCCTGACCTCAGGTGATCCACCCACCTCGGCCGCCCAAAGTGCTGGGCTTATAGGCATGAGCCACCGTGTCCAGCCACAACTGGTGTCCTAAGAGGAGACACTGGAGTGCACAGTCTCTCTGTGCAAGCACACAGTGAAAAGCCATGTGTGGACACAGCTGAAAGCCAAAAAGAGAGGCCACATCAAAAAACCAACCCCAGTGGTACTTTGATTTTGGACTACCAGCCTCCAGAACTGTGAGAAAATGAATCTTTATTGTTTAAGCCACCCAGTCTGTGGTATTATGTTACGGCAACACAAGTGGGCTAATGTAGCATTCATCATTGATTTTCCCCTACCCCTATCCTAAGCAATAATGGCTTAATTTTATTCCATATTTACAGCATTATTATTCCTTTCTGTTGTTTTATCTATGGTTATTGGGTAATTCACATACAGCCCTTAGCACAATGCCTGGAGCATGGTAAGACATCTCTAATTAGTACTTATTAATACTCTTACCGTTTTTTAATTATTATTTTTTTGAGACAGCTCTGTCACCCAGGCTGGAGTGTAGTGGCATGATCACAGCTCACTGCAGCCTCGACCTCCTGGGCTCAAGGGATCCTCCCACCTCAGTCTCCTGAGTAGCTGAGACCACAGGTGCATGCCACCACACTTGGCTAATTTTTATTTTTATTTCTACTTTTATTTTTGTAGAGACAAGGTCTCACTCTGTTGCCCGGGCTGGTCTTGAACTCCTGGGCTCAAGCCATTCTCCTGCCTTGGCCTCCCAAAGTGCTGGGATTACAGGCAGCAGCCACCGTGTCCAGCCTGTTGTCATTATTATTGTTATAATATTATCATTATATATTCTTGAGAACATAGACATGTCTTACCCTTTCGTTATCTGATTATTTTTGGTAACAAACCCTTAGGCTCCCAAGTCACAGGAAGAGAATGTCTGTTGTCTGGGGGTGTCTTGGAGAGAGGGGTCCACCCAGATCCAGAACTCTGGGCAAGTTCTTTGTGTCTTGGTTTCTCAGTTTTTCTAAAGGTAAATCATCCCGTTTCTTCTCTACCTCCCCCTACACCATCATCTACACCCATATACACAGACACATAGACACACACACACACACACACACACACACACACGGAAATGCCAGGCAATAATGTAATTAATCAAAAACACTGTTACAGAAAGAGATGAAGAACAGAGATGCAAGAAAAAAATGGGACTAAAATTGGCTTTCGGTTTAAAGAAGGTCAGTTATTGAGGAGGGTGGTAATTTCAGGGCATATCAAGGGAAAACACAGCCATCCCAATCCCAGGGTGGCTGGAACATCTGGACTGCATGTAGCCAAGTGGATGAGGGTTGATTCAGAGATCTCAGGTTCAAATCTCAGCATCTTGACCCTGGACCTCAGTGTCCTCAGTTATAAAATGAAAACAATCAGCCTACCTTCTTCACAGCATAGGCATGAGGAATGAGTTGACACACTCAGTAAATAAATGAGTAAATATGGACAAATAGAAAATGCTAGCTATTACTGTTAATAATGATAGCACACAATCTGTCACCTCTTGCTAAGTCACGGAACTGATCTTCAATTTATAATGTAATGTCTCAGTGTCTTCAACTTAAGGGCGGTCATGAGATTTAGCTCTATATGCAATTATAGTGCTATGTATATAAGAGAGCACTGCTATTAAAGTGGTATTCTTGTTTGAAATATTTTTATAAATACAAATTTATCATACAACTTTGTTGAGGAGGAGAGAAGACTTTATAGGGGCTAATTGGACACATATCCTCAAGCAGGTCAGACTGCCCAGCTCAAGGGGAAAAAGAAAGGAGGGCAGATTATTTATTTATTTATTTATTTATTTATTTATTATTTATTATTTATTAAGAGCAAATTGTTTTGAGAAGTCTTTTCGTGGCCAGGCGCAGTGGTTCATGCTTGTAATCTCAGCACTTTGGGAGGTGCAGGAGGATTGCCTGAACCCAGGAGTTCTAGAAGAGCCTAGGTAACATGGTGAAACCCCGTCTCTACAAAAAATACAAAAATTAGCCAGGCATGGTGGTGTACACCTGTAGTCCCAGCTACTCGGGAGGCTGAGGTGGGAGGATTGCCAGGAGCCTAGGAGGCAGACATTGCAGTGAGCTGAGCTCTCACCACTGCACTCCAGGCTGGGAGTGGACAAAGGGAGACCCTTTCTCAAAAAAAAAAAAAGAGAAAAAGGAAACTCTTCTTGGGGTGATTTCCACTTCCCAGTGGTTAGTTAATGTGTCCGCAAGCAGATTTTTCCCTGGAGGGCTTAGTAATTTCTTAGTGCCTGCACATGTTGCTTGATCCCACTCCTCATTTTTCTCATCTATAGCATGGGGATAAGAATAGCAGCTACTTCCTGGGATAGTTGTGAAAATTAAGTGAGCCCATATGTGGAAAAGGCTGAGAAGTGAGCACAAATGCCTGGCTCCTTTTGGCGCCACAGCAATGTTAGCTATCATTCTGTTATCCTGTCTGGGGCTAGGCAGAGGTTCCAGGAACTTGGCTCTCTTTGGGATCTTTGAAAACTCTGCAGCCGCTATTATGGGGACCCCAAGAGTTGATCCAGGCTGATTGGAAATAGTCTTGAGAATTGGTTATTTTCATTTTTTAAAAATTTGCCTTCACCGGCCTTTGCCAGCCTTACCAATACCACTGAAATCTGCCCAGTGATTATCATAGGATAAAAGCTTTTATCATGAAAAGTTTTGTTTGAGAAAGCACGAACTGTGCTTCTCACTGTCGGCTTCCCTGCACGCCAGGATTCTGTCCACACTCCTACAAAGGCTGAGATTATCTCTCTCTGTTAAGGGTTTAAAATCCTACAAGCCAGCCATGCAAGTGACCAGTATCAGATTATGATAACAAGATCATGTTCAGCTATAAAAACAAGTGTCGAAACTTTTCTCATGTCACTTTCTCCTGGGGTCCCTTCTGAGAGGGAAGCTCAGCTCATTTTGAAGGCAGCGCTTTGAACTGAATTCATGGGGTATTTGCATAAGAAGATTTGAGGTTGAAGAATGGCTGCTATTGCATCTGCCCATTAATATGCCTGCTAATTCAGCACATTGTAAGCCTATTGACAGCTCACAAAGGGCTCAAATTCAAGGACAGTTATCCTATGGCCATTGTGAGGGCTTCAATTCAAGGAATATGTTCGCTCGAGGAATACAGTTGTTACAATTAGATATTTTTCATGAAACATTATAAAGAACTAATGACAACTAGAAGTACAATACTGCAACAACCACCAAAAAACATTCAGAACTCCATGAGCTTGCCTCTGATTCTCTCTCTCTCCCTGTCACATAATCTCCCCCACACTTATTTTCCTAGATGTAGTCGGCGGGTGATGGATAGAGATCTCCAAATTCGAAAGCGCATTTATCTTGCTCCCTAAATTTAAATAAAAAGCAAAATGAAATAAACAGATCTCGGCAGAAGGGGAGAAACCCACATCGCCAGCATAAATAGTGGTTAATTTAATCTCGTTTATGAAAAACCTCACACTGTCACCTCCAAGGAATATGCAAAGCAATATTTGAGAGCAGAGATGAATTATTTGAGGGGGAGAAAGCTTATCTCTTTTCAGAGGTGGAGAAAAGATGTTTATGTAGATCTAGGACAATTCAAAAACCGGGCAGAAAACGGTGCTCACGGTGGCCGTGTTCAGGCGGCTGGGGGCATTTTAAGTGAGAAAGTCGCCTCTCTCAGGAGGGAACTTGCAAAGGGCTGGGTCTGGAAGGCGGGCAGTTTAGCTGGGCTAGGGAAGCCGGCAGGAACTTTCTAAGAAACTCTGCTGAAATGCGGTTTCCAGTGGGGTGTTTGTGAGCGGCATGCCCAGGGACGCCTGGGATTGGGGACATTGTCTCTGCATTGTGCTCAGCTCCCACTTGGCTGGCCATTGTCACAGGGGCCCATCAAGCCCCTGGCCTGAGCACCGGTTGTATTTTTCTCACTCTACATCCCTCAGAAAAGACATCAAAGACCAGAGAGATGTGCTTTTCGCTTTGTTTGGTGTCTGATTCTCAACATGTGGTTTCCCGGGCCAAACTTCGGCACCTTTTAACCTATTCTGTTCAGCTTAGGCCTGAGCTGTATTTGAGCATTAGGGAAACTATAGTAACCGATAATCTGCCTGTTGCTGAAAAGAAACTATGTATCTTGTCACACAAGAGCTGTGGGACGATCACCGTCCTAGACGAGACCCTTTAGGGGCTCCCAGCTTTCTTTCCTGGGGCTCAGCCTGTGCCACTGAAAAGGCGTCAAAACCCTTTGCCTTTCTGGCACTGAAGACCCGTGTTCATGTTCATTTATATTTAACAAATAAGGCATTGTCCTTTGCAACATACCAGCATTTGATTATGTATTACAAATGTTTTCATCAAGTCAGAAATGAGGCCTCTTAACAAAAGGGGGGGAAAACTTTGGTGCAGCCCAGGGGTGGAGCAGAGACTGAGATTTTCTTCGTGGGATTTTTGGGTTCTTCGGCAAGTAAGGCCGGACCTATTGTACAAAGTACCAACTGAAATTTTTAAGAAACGCCAGGGGACCCCAATGCCGGATAGTTGAATATGTGATTTAAAGGACAAATCTAGACTGAGTGGAGTAGTGTGGGGTATCTGTTGAAAGTTCAGGCTCTGGAATCTCACTATGAGGGTGCAAATCCCACCTCTGGCTCTTTCTGGCTGTGCAACCCTGAGCAAGTCTCTTGGGGTCTCTGAACTTTCCGTTTCCTGGTCTTAAAAGAGGAATAATAACGGACCCTACATGGAAGGCCTGTTAGGAGGATTAGCTGAGCTAATCCCTGTGACAGCACAGGGCCTGGCACACAGCAAGAGCTCAACAGGGGCTGACTGCCAGTGTTATTTCATAGAGTACATTAATGAGCACAGGAGCGGGGGCAGGCAACACCATGGCCAGGATCCAAACGGGTAAATAATTGCAGTAACAATTATTATTATCACATTACATCTTTATTGATACTTTGCTCTATTAAAGAAATTTGTGTTAATTGTCAAAATAACTAAAACGATGCAGAAGTGTAGAGCCTGGTAAATGAAAGTTTACAGGATCTCACCCTTCTGAGCAGGCAGAAAATTGGAGTGGGGCAATTGATGCACATTGGGTGCAAAATTTTAGGAGACATTGACTCTCAGAGTTGTGCAAGTGAAACTTTTTGCCCTAGGTACCTTGCTTGCCTCAACTAGTCCCCGTTCAGCTTCAGAGATAAGCACTGGGAGAAGTTTCATCTGTTGGCTTGCAGAGGTTTCACATCCCATATACCAATACTGCATTATTATTGGCAACATGAGCTCACACCACGTGGACTGTTAGAGAGCTCACCCTTTTACTTACCCAACAGATTCTGGGCATCTTTTCTTGCTAAAAGGATATAAGACCTGCCCCCATCTTTGTGTTGTTTTTCCTTCTTAAAAAAAAAAGAAGAGGAGAAGAAGAAGAAGAAGAAGAAGAAGAAGAAGAAGAAGAAGAAGAAGAAGAGGAAGAAGAGGAAGAGGAAGAGGAAGAGGAAGAAGAAGAAGAAGAAGAAGAAGAAGAAGAAGAAGAAAGTCATCCTACCTCTTGTTTCTTTGTTTTGCATTTATGCAATACAGAAGTGAGAGGTGACCATGGTTATTATTTGGTCTCCAGGCTGCCTGAACTTTTTTTCTTTTTTCTTTTTTCTTTTTTTGAGAAAGAGTTTTGCTCTTGTTGCCCAGGCTGGAGTGCAATGGCACGATCTCGGCTCACTGCAACCTCTGCTTCCCGGGTTCAAGAGATTCTCCTGCCTCAGCCTCCCGAGTAGCTGGGATTACAGGCATGCACCACCATGCCCAGCTAATTTTTGTATTTTTAGTAGAGATGGGGTTTCTCCATGTTGGTCAGGCTAGTCTCGAACTCCTGACCTCAGGTGATCCACCCACCTCGGCCTCCCAAAGTGCTGGGATTACAGGCATGAGCCACCGCACCTGCCTGAACATTTTTTTTAATGCTTCTATGGAATGAATAACAGCTTCCATTTTCTTGGATGGCTACTATAAGCCTGTGCTGAGAATCTTACACTGTATTGACTTATTTAATCTTTATAACAATCATATGTAGCTAGTAGGCATCACTTCATCCCCATCTTACAGATAAGGAAACAGAAGCAAGAGTGAAGTCATGTCACTAGCCCATATCATTAAGTTATTAAGTGACAGAGTCCAGATGAGAACTCAGCCCACTTCCCAGAGCTCAAACATGAACACACATGTATGCATACATATACACATACATTTTCAAACCAGCATCATGCTCTGTCCATTGTTTTGGGACTTCTTGTTTCAACCTAACTTTACATCACAGATATCTTTGCATGTCAGTCTCTATGTTTCTCTTCCATTTTCATGGTTGCATAGTGTTCTGTTGCATGAAAGTATCACAGTGTATTTAGGTTGTTCCTAGCTTTCTGCTCAGGCAAAGGTGTTGCCTGTTGCCTGGGAAGGCTGAGTAAAACTTCTGGCCCAGGGCCCAAATGATGGGCTCTTACAGAGAAGCAGCCAGCAGCCCCCATAAGCATATGAAACACTTACCCTAAGAGAGGCAGATGTTTACTATTCTCCTTTCAAAGATGAAGACACTGCCACTTAGAGAGGCAACATAACTTGTCCAAGGTCACTAGTGAGTTAGTGGCAGTCAAGTCTGGTTGATAAGAGCATATCCAGGAAGAATTCCTGGACTTCCAGGGAAGCCTCTGAGAAATCCCCAAGCTGGAGCACCTCCTCACTGAGCAGGTTAAGATTGCAGGGCTTAGGGCTGGGGGATGGGGATTTTTAACAATCACCGCTTTCTGGTGTTTTGATATATGAGGCTGTTGAAAAACCACCTGACTAGATGACTAGATGGCCAACCATATCCCTTCCAGTTACCTTAGGGCTTAAGACTCCAAGCCTGGCACTCCTACCACCATCCATGAACTCTCGACGGCCAGCCCAGCACCCTTCCCCAGCTTCACTGGGTGAGCAGAAACCAGAGCTATGAGGCCTCCAGGATGAGACCTAAACTTGCACAATCCTGAGCCTGTGCCCTCTGATTCCCCCATCCAAGCTGCCTGATGAACCTGTCTTGACATCTTTCAGCTAGTTCAATGTAATATTTAAGCACTATCCTGTTGCCTGGAATGGGGAGTGACAGCAGTTTCATTTTAGTCTCACCCCACCCCACTCTCCCCACCTCAGTCTTTGTCTAAAGGTGGAATCCCCCAGTTTCTGAGGCCCCAGGAAGCATCCAGTCCAACCCAATGTGTTACAGATGGAGAGGCTGAGACACAGAGAGGGAGGGCAAGCTACTTGCCCAAGATCACTGAGCATATTAAGTGGCCATTCTGGGATAAGAAAAGGCCCAGGGCTCTCTTGCCATGTGCAACTGTGTCCACCCATTTGTATGTTTAACAAGCACTTATTGAGCATCCACTGTATTCCAGGCACTGTGCTAAGCCCTGGTATAAAAAGCCAATAAATCATGGGATCTACTCTAAAGAAGTTAGAGTCTCATTGAGGAGGTGGACACGTAAATAAACAAGAATAGAGCACTCTGATAGGTTGATGTATTAACCAGTTTGGGCTGCCATAAAAAAATACCATAGACTGGATACTTAGCAGAAATTTATTTCTCACGGTTCTGGAGGCTGGCAAGTCCAAGGTCAAGGTGCCAGCTGATTGGTTTTCTGGTGAGGGCTCTCTTACTGTCTTACAGACTGCTGCCTTCTCACTGTCCTCATGTGGCCTTTTCTCCATGAACATGCATGGAGAGGGAGACGTTTTTCTCTCTCTCTTCCTTTCCTTAGAAGGCCACAAATTCTATTGAATTAGGACCCCACATTTATGACCTCATTTAACTACCTCCTTAGAGGCCCTACCTCCAAATACAATCATATTAGGGGTTAGGGCTTCAACATACATATTTTGTGGAGTATGCAATTCAGTCCATAGCAAAATAAAAATCATAATAATAATAATAGCTTGCATTTGATAATAACTTCTTATGTGCTAGGCATGATGCTAAGCACTTTGTATACGTGATGTCATTCAACCTGTACAGCAACCAATGAGGTCAGAACTATAGTCATCTCCATTTTACAGAGGAGTTCATTGAGCCCCCATAGAGAGATTAGGTAAATTGCCTAAGGACACACGGAGTAACTCCAGAAACCCCCACTCTTGGCCAGTCCTTGGGTAAGGGTGGAAAAGTTTCAAGAAGGAGGCGATTCCTGAGAGAAATTTTGAAAGACTGGTAGGAACAAGTGTCCTCAAGCTGAGGCCAGCCTGCATTCCTTCCCTCTGGACTGCAAATACAAAGCATGACGTTTATTCCCCCAACCCACCTTTGCCTTTAAAAAGTTCATAACTGCAGCCCCGTTGGGGGAAATGCTGCATTTGCAACAAAGTCCCTGGGCTCCAAACTTAAGTTTGCCTGCATTAAGTGCTTTCCCAGTGGCCTGCCACCCCCTGGCAACTGGCCGCCTTCTGCTTTTGACAGCTTGGCATATTTGGTCATTTACCGGGTGCATGTGAAGATCAAATGGGTTAAGATTCTTCTCTTTAAACAGCAGGGAAAAGAACATCAAAAAGGTGTACATTTCATTTCCCCAGTTTTGATTAAGTCAAGCATGAAATGAAATGTAATACCCTCAAGTGGCCGGGGTTTATACCATTGAAGTCGTTACTTCTGCTTCAGGAGGTCCAATCAGCCCTGGGCAAGGGGAACAAGCTAACAGAGTTTTAGGGTGGCCAGATGGACGGGGTTTACCATGGTTGAAAAGGCAGCTTAGTGCTTGCCTCTTCAAGCCAACTGTGTGAAATCCTGGTGTGGGCCCTTCCCCTCCTGGCTCACCCTCCCGCAGCCCCCGCCCCCTTGCCTCCCTCTCCGTCCATTGGGGCCAGCGGCCCAGAGGCTGGAGCAGCCACCTCCTGGATGCCACACCATCCATGGCTGCTCTGCCTGTGATCGTCCTACTGCAACAGGCCGCACGGTGCCCCTGGAATGTCTGCTGGGACAGAGCTGGCCCAAGAAGGAATTGGAATTCTAGGCAAGATAAAAAGACTTGATTCTTGGATGACTCTTTCTAGAGCTCATGAACAAATTATTATTGCATGGGAGGAAGGATGGGTAACCCTGTGTGCCTGGTCTGGTGCTAGGCCCTAAAAATGTAAACCTAGCCGCCTGGCTTTATTTGGGCTAGCAAAATCGTATGAAGTCAGACTGGAGTGTTAAATAAAGATACAAAGGCTGCCACCAGGGCTCACCAACTGACTCAGAGAATCAGGGAAACTCTTTGCAAGTAGAAGCCATTTTATCTATTGGCCCCAGGCCCACTTTTTGATGGCCCATGGGACGATTGTCCATCTGAAAACAAAATTACAATATTGGGTTAAGAACATAAAAAGAAAAGCAACAAGATTAAATTTATGAAACGGTTAATTAAATATCTAAAGAGGTAGGATTGTGTCTCTGTTACAGGAAAGGGGTCCCAATCCAGACCCCAAGAGAGGGTTCTTGGATCTCCGGCAAGAAAGAATAAAAGGCGAGTCTGCAGTGCAAAGTAAACGCAAGTTTATTAAGAAAGGAAAGTGGTGGGCTGGACGCAGTGGCTCATGCCTGTAATCCCAGCACTTTGGGAGGCCAAGGCGGGCGGATCGGGAGGTCAGGAGATCGAGACCATCCTGGCTAACACGGTGAAACCCGGTCTCTACTAAAATTACAAAAAATTAGCCCGGCGTGGTGGCAGGTGCCTGTAGTCCCAGCTACTCGGGAGGCTGAAGCAGGAGAATGGAGTGAACCCAGGAGGCGGAGCTTGCAGTGGGCGGAGATTGCGCCACTGCACTCCAGCCTGGGCGACAGGGCGAGACTCTGTCTCCAAAAAAAAAAAAAAACAGGAAAGTGGTGAAAGAACAGCTACTCCATAGACACAGTGGGACATTCCCTAAAGTAAGAGGAGGAACACGTCCACCCTAGGTACAATGCTCATATATAAACAGGATAAAAAAGATGATGGGGAGATGTGTTCTGCTACAAGCATTTGTGTTAAAGAATTAATTTTCTTAATTACTATATTTTGCAAGAATCAATATTATTATCTTTAAAGCAAAATTAGGAATGCCTTTGTTCTCAAGATATCAAGATATTAGGACATTCCCAAGTCTGGGTCTGTTTAGTAAACATGATCAATTTGTTTTCTTAACTGTAAACATCTAGAGGCTAGGAATACCTAACTTTCTGGAATGCAGCCCAGCAAGTCCCAGCCTCATTTTCTAGCCTTCACCCAAGATGGAGTCACTCTGGTTCGAATGCCTCTGACATCTGAACCCTAACCCTTGGCTGATGACATCTAAACAATGAAGAATAAAACAGAAGAACAAAATGAATCATTTATTCTCACTAAAGCAGAACTGGAAATGACTGAAATATTCTTAAAATGGCCAGGTGCAGAGGCTCACGCCTGTAATCCCTGCACTTTGGGAGGCTGAGGCAGGAGGATCACTTGAGCCCAGAAGTTCAAGACCAGCCTAGGCAAAATAGCAGGATCCTATCTCTACAAAAAATAAGAAATTAGCTGGGTGTGGTGACATATGCCTGTGGTGACATATGCCTGTAGTCCCAGGTACTTGGGAGGCTGAGGTGGGAGGATCACTTGAGCACAGGAGGTAGAGGCTGCAGTGAGCCATGATCATGCCACTAGACTCCAGCCCGGGCAATAGAATAAGAATCTGTCTCAAAAAAAAAAACAAAAAACAAAAAACCCACACACACAAACACAGATGCACACTCACCTTCTTAAAATTCTTATAGAAAAAAATTTGGAGTAAAGAAGGTTATATTTAATGTGAGATATGGAAGCAGTTTATATATTTGATAGACTCTGAGAGGGAGCTCCCAGATTTAAAGTTTGGGAATCTGGTGGGATTTGAACACAACTCCACTAATTATCAGCAGGCCATTTCTGAGCAGGGTGCTGCAGTCCCAGGGCTGAAATAATCAAGTAGGGTCTTTCTTAGGCTGGAACAGACCCATTTTCCAGAGGTGCCTTCGAGAGGTTCTACTCCACGCCCAGCTGAAAACTCCAGGCTCTCAACAGCTGGAGGAGAATAGCAGGGCTTTGGGAAGAACTTAATAGAATCCTTAATGCCGCTAACAATCCGCTGCTATTGAACTGCATTAAGTAGATATTATGGAAAGACAAAGAGCTAAATAGCTCGACATCACCCTCATTCGGCATGCGGCTCCCGGCCGAGACCATTTTAAGGGCAGTGCCATTGTTCCTGCACTCCCCAGGTTAGCTTTAAATTGCAAATGATACCCTGAAAAGGAAAGACAAGTGGTTTTTTTTTCTTCTGTCCTCGCTGTCTCCCTCTTTCTCTCTCACTCTGTCCCCACTCTCTCTCTCAAAATGGCCCTCACAGAAAGAGAATCATTTTAGGCCATAAGAAAGTGAAAGGCACTGTTAACATGGCTCGGACCGTGGCAAATGAAATACATCATGAGCTCGGGAGCTGAAAGCTACACTCGAGCTGTTTTATTTTGATGCTTTGGAATGTGGTCCACATGAGAACGTAAACAATGCCAGATCTGTACTAATTAATAGGCCAGGCTTGACATATTTCCCTTTGTTTGAGGCCAAACAGGCGGGAGTTGGGGGTGTGGGACGAGGAGGAGAAGAAGGGAGAGGAGAATCTTATTCGATTAAAAAAAAAAATCCAATATTCTAGCTGATAGGAGGAGTGTGTGCGGCAGCCCTTCTTAAGAAGGGTCTTTCAGAATCAATGGCCAAGCAGCCGGCCACCACTTGAAGTTTCATCACTAGCTATGATCAAAATGCTTTTTTTTAAAAAAAAAGTCTCCATAGAATTGTTTGCAAACTGCAAAGTGCTTCAGCGACTGACATGAAAATGCTGGAAGCTGGAAACCTATTCCCAGGCAGAGGCCTTCTCTGTCACCTTGGTGGGTGAATAATTGTGCCTTTTGCATACGCCTTGTCATCAGCAGCAGGAATGAGGGGGCCCCAAGGACCGCCCTGGCAGCACGGGCGTTGCACCAGCAGAGTAAATTAAAACACGGATTAGAGCAAGTATGATTGGGGATGACAAGCGGGGCGGGTGTAGCCGCGGAATGAGCCGTGTTGCCCATATGGTCCTCGGGAAGCCCACGCAGCGCAGCTCTCTCCCCAGCCTGCTCCAGCTGCCCGTCTGAAGGGGGCACTTAGGAGGCCTCAAGCATTTTCTGGAACTGGGAAAATTAGTTTCCCTTCTTTACGAGTTCAGAAATACCACCAGCTGCTACCAGGTACGAGGAGATTTCAGTGAATTCAGGCTCTCAGTGGAAGGAAGCGGGGGGTGGTTAGTGGGGTATTCTGATGTGCAGGGCTACCCCTTTGTGGTTACCTTGTTTGAATTCAGAGAAGAAACTTCCTGGGGGCCTCAGGCCACTGAAAGTCGGGTAAAGGTGGCACCCTGGCCAATCCCGCTGCCATGGTGATGGGGAAAGGGCCAGGACTGTCTTGGCAACAACCCTTAGTGATCCTGGCTAACATTTATTAGGCACAAACCATGTTCCTAAAAATGCTATAGTTGTATTTCCAGGGGTCATGTGACGGTTTGAGCAGATAATACCCTGCCAAAGGCGATGGCCCAGGAGGGGCCAAATGGGGCTAAAGTTGAATCCACATTCTGCTCACCAAGCCACTGCTCCTGTGCTGAGTAGTCTCCCCTGGGGAAGCAGTCCCTTTTCTACTTTCCACAAATGCATTACATAGACCAGCAGGGCCGCCATATTTATCACAGCCTTACTACAAAACTATCCTATGGATGGATCTGACCATCAGCATCCCCATTTTACAGATGAGAAAACAGAGGCTCAGAGAAGGTCAACAATTTGCCTAAAGTCACACAGCTAAGAAGTGGGGAGCTAGGATTCCAGAGTCTTCTGAGTCCAGAGCCCACCCCTCTTAACCACTGTGTGGGAAGAATGAGTGGGTGAGGCTAAGAGAACTGGATAGCTACCCCTTCCCTAGATGCCTTATCAGTACGGGGCCTAGAAGCACAAAAGGTTATGGTGACAGTCCCAGGAATAGTTCTGGAAGTTGAAAATCCCACAAGCAGACAAAGCAAGATAAACTCTCCAAGGGCAACTGATGGAGGGTCAGTTTCAGCAAAACCCAGGCGTTTCTTCTCACCCTCAGTGGTTTTCCCTACAGCCCACAGCAAAGTCCTGCAGTTCCCCAATTGGCCCAAACACACACACCAAAACCAGAACACATCTGAAACAAGTACAAGTAAACAGCATGCTAGTCTGCCCCTCCACTGAAAAGAAATTGCTACTCACATTCTCAGTGACAAAGGACCATCTCAGGGCAGCCTCACCCTCCAACGTCTCCCGCTAAACTTATTGCCTGCAATACATTTTATCCTATGATGTTTCATGTGGACACGATACAACTAGATTTCTTTCTATATGTCAAAAAGCATGAGCCCATATGTGAACTGAAGCACCAAAGAGTCTCAAATTATACCTCATGGACTTTATTCCTCCATCATCCAAAACATGCAACAGGCCAACAAGAAAATTCCTCAGGAAATTTGCTTTAAAGAGGACAAGGATGCTAAGGGTGGAAAATCGAGTATTTGACTTCAAAATACTCTAATGTCAGAGTCTAGGAGGAAGACTCATCTCTCTCGCCACTAGGATGTCTGATAAGGGTTTCACAGTGTTCAGAGATTAACTTCTGGTGTTCACTCTCATCTCCTCCTCTCACCAAAACCATCTCTGGCACATTCCCAATCTCTGTAAATGACAAGTTCTTCCTCCCAGTTGCTCAGGACTAAAACTGTAGAGCTATATTTGACTCTTCTCTTTCCCCCACACCACGTCTCCAATCCGTCAGCAATTCATGGCAGTTCTCCCTTTGAAACTTAGCCACCCCCACTGCTACTGGTCCAAACTGCCATTGTTTCTCACCTGGATTGTTGTAGTATCCTTCTAACTAGCTTCCTGGTTTCTGTCTGCTTCTACATCACATCCTGTAAAAGAATTCACTTCCTGGAGCCCTGCAATAGCCTCGTGTTACTCGGAGTAAAAGTCAGTGTATTCCCCACGACCTACAACGCCCACGCACCGTCTGTTCCCTGGCCGCCTCCTTTATTTCCTCTCCCATCCTCTCCCTCTTGGATCACTGTGCTCCACCGTTGGTGAACTCCACACAGTGCCTGACACACACCCAGCACGCTCCTGCCATGGGGCCTCCTTTGCACATGCGGATGATACCTCTCCCTGGCTGCTCTTCCCTCGGATATCCACAGGATATCCATCATTTCCCATCTTCAGATCTCATCGGAGAGGTCTTCCCTGACCTCCTAAGGGAAGTAGCCATGCCAACCCCATATTCGTGTCACTTTCTAACCCCTACTGTTCCTTATTTTCTTCCTTAGCATTTATCACCTAGACCTTGTCTGTTTTATACGCTCCTGTATCCTAGGACTTAAATCCACGCCCATGCTTCAAAAATATACGCGGAAGGAATGAATGCGCAATAACAGCTTGCTCTGGTTATCAGCATGGCTGTGATTCCCTCTCTGTCACTTTCTCCCTCCCTGCCTCTCTCCTCCTTTCCCTCTTTCCACAAACACATCTTGAATGCCTCCTGGGCCTACACACCTGAGGGCCTTCTCTGACCCAATGCTGCCCAGCTTGAAATGGGGCCATTCTTCTGCTCATACAGCAGGCATTCAAGGTACACATGCTCTTCAAGCCCTTCGCTCTTTCTTTTCTTTCTTTCATTCATTCATTCATTCTTTTTTTTTTTTTTTTTTTTTTTTTCCTGAGGCAGGGTCTTACACTGTTGCCCAGGCTGGAGTGCAATGGTGCAATCATGGCTCACTGCAGCATCCACCTCCCAGACCCAATCCATCCTCCCATCTCAGCCTCTGGAGTAGCTGGGACTACAGTTGTGCATCATCATGTCTGGCTATTTCTTTTTTCAAATTTTTTTGTAGAGACAGGAGTCTTACTATGTTGCCCAGGCTAGTCTTGAACTCCTGGGCTCAAGCGATCCTCCTGTCTTAGCCTCCCTCTCCCAACCTACTTCTCCTTTTAGCCCTCTATCATGTTAGCCTTGTGAGTCATCTCTGAATCTGCCTGGATGTTCCCCTTTCTGATGGCCCAGATATTTTTCTTGTTCTAAAACACACTTCTCTGTCCTTTCCCCAATCCCTCCCCTTCCTGCCCAGTGCTTTCTATCTGGTGAACTTCCACTATGCTTAGGTTGATGCTGAATAAATCCCAGTTAGCCAGTGTCTGAATTCCATTCCCACACTGCTCTCTTCCCCCTCCCCCAACCAGCTGCAATTTCCAAAGCGTTTTCCAAAGCACATCATCCCATTGGTGATAGAGAAATGATGATCACCACCTTCCATTGAAGTCAAGGCACTTCATACTTCTACAAGCCTCCCCACCTGTGCAGGGTGCTCACTGCCTCAACCTGGGAATGCACCACAAATTCATGGAGCTGGGAAACGGCTGGTGGACACTTGTGTGAGCTGTTCTCTGTGCACCCAAAGCGAAAGGTTCATGCGTGCAGCAACAGGCTGCTGGGGCGGGGTGGGGCAGGGCAGGTTGGGGCCATAACCCCTTCAAGTTGGAGATAAAGACCGGGAGTGTGGAGCCTGCTTTATGCCTGGCACACAGCAAGGGATCAATAAAGCTTTATCATTATACTTGTTGTTATTCTCTGATTCTCGGGTTCCACATACACCAATTACAAACGTTGGCAAAAACTTGAACTCTGGGTGGCTACATTAAGCATGGCGTTATTTCAATATAATCATTTTTTTTAACTAAAAACATCCAAATGCTTACAATTCATATATCTTTAAAAACATTGTTCAACTCCTCCCCCACCAAAAAAGCCATGACCACCAGATGTACATCTGATACTAGTCCAGATCTTGTACTGCATGGGGGAAAATTCTATAAAGAACGTTATTGGGTCATTGACAAAATGGAAACACAAATTATAGATTAGGTGGAAGGCATCGAGGTTAATTTTACTAAAGTTGATGACTGTATTATGGCTGTGTAAGAGTATATCTCTGTTATTAGGAAATCCCCATTGAAGTATTCAGGGGTATGTAATTAATTTGACTTACGTAACTTACCACCAAATGGTGGTAATTTAGAAGCAAATTTGGGGGGTGTGTGTGTGACAGGCACAAATAATAAAGCAAAGCAATGGGATAAAATGTTAACAGTAGATGAATCTAGGTAAAGAGGACAGGGTGATCTTTGTACTATTCTTAACCTTTGTAACTTTTCTGTAAATTTGAAGTTATTTCCAAACAGAAAGTGTAAAAAACCAAAATACTGCTTCTTGTTCAGAATTACAATTTTTGTGTTAATTTAAAAACAGAAGTATAGGGAACGTGATCAAATTTGAAGAAAAAAATAGGAAATACATTTAACAACCTAAAACTAACAGAAATAGAATAATTCCGGCCTGTAACAAGCAAGGGTGTTTTGTTGTTTGTTTGATGGTGGCTTTTGTTTTGTTTTATTTTCGAGTATTTGCATGGCTCTCAACATTCTCTCTGAAAAGTGAGATTTCATCTTAAAGTATCAGAAAAGTTTGGAAGATTATTCAATGCAGCATGCTTGATAACTCTACATGCTTCTGAACAAGGAGGCTTCTTTGAAGTAGTTTAGCATTTCAGAGCATCACATGTTAATTGTATGCAAAGAAATAAAACACTTAAGCAAACTTCAATCTAAGGAGATTTGCATAAAGGATTAAGACTCATTGGCCCTCCAAAATACTCCTCCAACAGAAAATGGGTGCGCTGCGCTCTCAGATCCCCCCAATTTCTTTGTGCTCTCATTGAAGTCCGATTTAATCCTGCTTTCTTCATTCGCACCTTCTCTCTAAACCTCCCAGGCCTGTGAATTGAGAGCCAGGGATCATTCTCCTCCCAAATTGAAGGGGGTTTTCCTTTCATTAATTTCTCTAAGAAGATTACCCCGTGCTTGTTTGTTGTTGTTGAAGCAACTAATTTCCCTAAAGCTCTTTGTTTTTTCAACTGGTTTACACTTTAATGCCCTTGATTGAATTTCAACAACAAGGGATCAACTTGACCAACAAACTCTCTTTAGGAAGAAAACAAAAAGCTAGAACTTAGTGCAAACTATTTTAACTGCAGGCCTGCTTTAAAAATATATATATTCAGCCATTTAGACAGTTTTCAAAGAGATGAGTCCTAATTAGCATATCATTCAGGCCTTGTTTTGTTCCTGAAGTCAAGGTGACCCTCACTGAAACTGAATTCCTCTAATTACTATAGCTGAAGTTACGGGAAAAGTAACACCCCATAACATTCTGTCAGTATTGCAGATTTTTAAAAAATTTGGCTTATGTTTTCATTCCCTCTCTCTCTCTCTCTCATTTTTGTTTTTCCTTCTAATATTTCTTGTCTTAAAAGTCTGAGGATAAAACAGATGGCAGACCTTTCCCTAAGAACTTCAGTATATCTATACATTTCGAACATTATCAAAAATTTTAGTATGATCTTGTTTGGAAATTCCTTTTTTTACCAGGATGATTGTGTGGAAGTTAAGTGGTAACCTCCTTCATTCGGATTCACAGCCATTTTAAACATTTGCACCAGTTAATTACCATAATTGGTTTGTTCAATTAGCAGGAGGCGAACTGGCGCTTTCACACAGGGATGCCTCTATTTACTTGGAGATACTGTCACTGTCATGCACCCCAAGGACACTGGCCTGACTTTTGAGGGCTGAGGTTTGGCTTCAAGTCTCTGGGGAGTTTCCCCTGCCTTAAGCACCTTGAAGATTGACCCTTGAACTTTCTAAGCTGAAAATGCTATTGATATTCTGTACTTTGTCAGAAGAAAGGAGGCTGGCGGCAGGGGTGGGGGACAGGCAGAGGGCCTGGCTGTGGTGCCCGGTGGGAGGGTGGAGCTCAGCGTGGCATCTCCTCTCAGATCGGGAGCCTCACCAAACGGAGAGGCAGAGCTCCTCTGGGCCACCTCCAAAAGCAGGATCTGGGAGGCCCCCACGCTGTTCTGTTGAAGGACTGTCAGCCCACATGTGATGATTTTCTTCCACTGGATGGCAAACTAATGGCCAAATAAATCCCAGGAGCAATTACTGAGTGCCTACTATGTGTAGAGTTAATCTACTAAATGGAGCATCCCCACTGGGAGAGGCTGTAAATAAGTGATTCAAATGGTTCAGGCACAAGACCCAGCATCAAACCCCACAATGGGGAAGAATGGCCAAAAACATCACCAGAGAAGCCAGTGAAAAACATGCCATTCTTTCTCCTGTTAACTTTCATTTCATTGCTGGTAAAGGCCTGATAAGATGATTTTAAAATGTTGTGAGCCCTTGTTTCTGGATGGTGATGAATGTTAGACCAGGTTCCTCTTTAAAACGCTAGAAATGAACAGAGGAGTGGATTATTTTAAAGCACCCCAACAAAAGGAATCCCACATTCCAAAGGTGAAATATCACAGATTCCAAATGGATGACAATTGGCTTACCATAAAATATTCCAAGGGGAAAGCAGGAGTGTTCAGAAATCCGAATGGCTGAAATGTAAATTGTGGACAGAGCATCTTCTTAGGTCAACAACACAGGGTCTGAAAATACATATATTTTTTAAATGCCTTAAGATAAAGAGCTTCAAGGACCTTCTAGAATGATCTCAAACAATCTGAAATCTATCTGTAATGATTTGGGTTATTAAACCCATTGAGACCCTCCAGTTGAGGTAGCTTTTGTCTCTTTGGGTGGGACCGAAATCACACACTCATCTTTTTTTTAGTTGTTTTTTAACATTTTATTTGTTGTTATTATTTCTTAAAAGAAATCCACTGTTCTAATTTTGGCTCTAATGTGACTCAGATGAAGGTTCACGGTGAACAATCACCTACTGTATACAATCATATAATTTAATGAAAGCGAACACACTCAATCTTTTTCAAAATGTGCACTAGCACCCAGCTATTGATCTTACATTTATCCAGGCGTGTCTTTTTGTCCAAGTATTTTAATAATCTAATTTTAAAATAGGATTCGTCTTTGGGAATATCTGAGTTTGAGCCCCATGCTTTCTGCAACCTATAGTAATGTTGGACTAATAAAATCCAGAGGTAAACTGGCATATGCTTGCTTTAATGAGGAAGTGAGAGAGACTGAGGAATTATTATTTGACAATTATAACTTTAGGAAGAGTCTCTGTGTACTAGAGCTGTAAAAAATAATTAAAAGAAGTGTTGCAGTCCATTTTAATTAGATCTCAGTGCATTTTAAAATATGTATGGGGAGGCCTGTGTAAACCAGTGACTGCACTGTGTGTGAGAACCAGAAACATCTCATTTGGCCAACAGAAGATACTGGTTCTAGGAATCCTACTATTTTTATCATTCAGTGCTGAATTATCAGTTTCTGGAAGAGGATGGCCAAGGAAGGCAACATCCGTCTTTACTCGTCTTCTCTAAGCCTCATCTCTCTTGTCAGCATCATGGCTGTCAGCTCCTTTCCCCCCTTCTATCTCAGCCAACATCAAAATGCAACTCTTTCTGGCATCATCATTGTTCTCAATTTGAGCAGACTCCATGTGAAAAGGAACAGCGAATAGGGCAGTGTTCGACATTACATCTTGAACCAGAATAAGCAAATAGGCAAGTTGAATCTTTGGGGTCAAGCTTTAAAGTCATGTTTCTGACCCAAGAAATCATTTTCAGTGACAGTTATGACAAATGCTGAACACAGGCCCTGTATAAATACATCTGTGATTGTTGCATCGAAAATACTTGGGGTCATTGTCTACCCTGGGGCACCCCCACCAAGACACCTACTGCTTGGCAAACACATGTCTCCCTGGAAAAAGATGGTAAAAAGGACAGGCATGTTGAGTTTAAGTTTCTAATATGATGCTTAAGAGCATCAGTACACCCTGCTTAATGGGGCCGCTAATTAGTTTGTGACACTTTCAGGTTGTCCTGATATTGCTATTAGCAAAGGATAGTTGATGGCAAAAGTTCTCACACCCGACCACACTTTGGAATAACCTTTAAAAATAATTCTTTATAAATAATTTTTTAATCTAAAAAATAAAAAATAATTTCCCTGCCCAGCCACATCCATGACCAATTAAATGAGAATTCCTGGGAATAGGACCCAGGCACCAGAGTATTTTTCAAACCCATCTTGAAGCCCCATTGACGTACCAGTGGATTTAGAGACATCTTGGCATAAGATGCTAGCAGAAACACTTTTAGTTTATAACTTCACATTTTGATGGCTACATTATAGTTCTCCAAAACCAAAATCATAATAATCAAAGATGTCAACATTTAACAGCCTGATTACACAAATACTGTTGGTGACCTGACGTATTTGCTTAAGAGCCTCTGGCTTCTCCAACAGAGTGCATCTGTGTTGCTTAGAATGGAAGCCCCTCTCCCCTCCCTCCATCTATTGAATTTGCAGAGAGGGCCGCCCTTTATCTCATATTTAAAACACAAGCAATGTATGAAATTCATTTTCAATTTATTTTCCAATCATATGAAAGGAAGGGGGAGAAAGATGATTCTATCGAATCTTCTCCTGGCTGGTAAAAGGTTGGTAAGGCTTGTTCTGGATGCGTGGCGGAGAGCTCCCGGGATAGTCTACGGGGAGCAGAGTTAATCGAATAAACTAATCTTCGCTGTGGAGATTAACTCTCAGTAGCTGCAGGAAACCGGGCAAGGGAGAATGCAAATAGCAGAGACCTCAAGGTGCTGGAGGAGTTAGGAATCTCCCCTCCCTCACTCTAATGCTGCCGCCGCCGCACCCCGCCACCTCCCCACCCCGCCGCCGCACCCCGCCACCTCCCCACCCCGCCGCCGCACCCCGCCACCTCCCCACCCCCCCGCCGCCCACCTGCCACCTCCCCACCCCCCCGCCGCCCACCCGCCCTCAGATTTTAAATTTGGAAAATGTTGTGGAAATGGAGAAACGCCCCTTTGCCTGCTGACCAGAGCCCAGCCCCAGGCATGAAACTGAGAAACTGAACAGTTGCAAGGACGTGACGCTTTCTTGGGCTTTCCTGAAGGGGCAGGACTGAAGGGATCTTGTCCAGCTGAGGGGAGCTCACAGTGTGTGCGTGATGGAGGGAAATACTCCCTGGAGGTGAAGATGTGGTTCAAAGCTGCACCTGACGTGGCTTTAAGAGCAGATCCTTTCAAACAGCCTTTGATTCCCTTTTGCCAATGGGGGCAGGCGGTGTTATGGGGGTGCAAGCAATTGTGTCAAAACACAGCTCCAAGAAGAAACATGCTCTCAGCTTTCTCGGTGATTTAGGAGAAAGCCTCAGCCTGGAAGGTGGGAGAGGGTGTCTATGAGGATTGTTTAGGTCTGGAGAGGGATTCCTGCCCCCTGGGAGGGCTGTCTCCCTGTTTGCTCAGTTCTTGGGGAATCAATCTGAATGCTGGTCCCCTGGGATCTGCTGGCTCCTGCAACCCCCAACTCTAGGAGCGGGGGCTCCAAGCCCCTCACCCTGACAGCAGAGGCAGTGAGAAGTGACAGCAAGGTCCCTGGAGGGGCTGTCTAGGCTCTCTGGTGAGTTGACACCTCCCTCCCCTTAATGCTTAGTCAGTCAGAGCTAATTTTTGTATTCTTCAAATAAAATTAAGGTAAGCACAAAGGTGAGAACACCTCACATCTCTCAAATTGACCACTTCTCCCTACCTCTCCCAATACCAGCCCAGCCTTGGCTCCTGATCTCTCATCTGAACACCTTCAAGGGACTCAGCAGTGGGTGGCACTCCTGATTTCACTCTTGACCTCCTCCATCTATTCTCTACCAGCAGTTGCAGATTAGGGTGTGTGCTTCTACTTAGCTCCTCTTGCTCTTAAGAGAATGCTGGGGCCTTTAATAAATGCCTTGTGCCTGGGCAGTAGACAGATGGTTAGAAGGGGCACCTGTGGATGCCAAGCAGCTGGCTTCAAACCCCAGCTTTGCCAATGACTGGCTGTGTGACGTGGGCAGGTCCTAGCAACCCTCTCCTCTGCATCATCTATCAATTGGGAGGAAGATGCTCGAATTGACCATGTGGCTTGTTGAGAGGCCTGGGCGGCCGACCTGAGTGAATGTGTGAGTGAGTGAGTGAGTGAGTGAGAGAGTGAGTGAGTGAGTGAGTGAGCAGCACTCAGCCCATCTTCTCTTGTTATCCTCTGGCGTCTTCTCCTGCTGCCTCCTCTAGCTTCCTGTTTTTCAGCTCTGCCGGGTCTCTCTCTGCTCCTCCAGGCTCCCTCCTATGGCAGGGTCTTCGCACCCGCTGTTTCCTCCTCCATGCCTTGCCCCTTCCCCCAGTTACAGAAGGGACTATGAAGCCCCCTTGGCTTCCCCATCAACAGCCCTGATTGATGCTTAAATAAGAACAGATTCTTCTCTGCCCCCAAATAAAGAGTGACTCTCTCTCTACCCAGAGCCCCTGAACCTACCATCTATGGACTTGGCTAAACCTGTGCCAAGGATCATGGCAGGCTGACAGCAGGTAGTCTCTGGAGAGGAACCTGGGAAGTCTCAACATCTCCAGAGGAGCAGGGCTCTCAGAGGGGGAAAGGGCCTCACATGGAGGTGGCAGAAACACTTGCGGCCTTAGGATCCAACCCAGGACATCCACCTTTGGCTGTGTAAGTACTAACCTCTGCCCCGGGGGAATGCCTGTGCGTGCTGAGCCTTGGTCTGTGTGCTCCATCTGCGGATGACCTTCATTTATACTCAGAAGAACTTTACAAAGAGGTATTATTATCTTTATTTATTTATTTTTTATAGGCAGAGAACAAAATGACTCAGAGAGTCTAAATGACTTGCCCAAAGTCACACAGCAGAGCTGGGACTTGAACCCAGGTGTTCCTGATGGAGCCCGTGATCTCTAACACTGCTCTGTATTCATACCCATGCTAGAAAATGGTCTTGCTACGATGGCCCACCCTTCGTGACTCAACTGGGAGACTCAGAATTAAATGCAACGTTTTGTCTTTTAACCACAGAGACTTTCAGTTCTCAGTGTCTCAGGGGAAAAAGAAAATCCAATGTTGCTTTCAAGTTTTCACTGCAGCTTCTCTTGTAAGTCTTAACTCAGATGACGATTCTTCTAGAAAACTGTCTTGAGATCCCCCAGGGCAGGGCAGGGCAAGCCTGTGTCATCCCTGTTTCCAGAGCATTTAAGCTGCCCCTCTTTGACCATGCTTCCCCCATTCCAATCTGGGACATAAACTCTCCACTACCCTGAGCCCCCTGATGGTAGGAACTGTTTTGTTTCAAACCTGTGTCTCCTGGTTCTCCCTCCTCTTATCACTGAAGTGCTGGTTACATGGAAATTGCTTCATACATGCTTAAGACCCCAAATCAGGTTGTTGGGTAACCTTCTTCACATCTCCATAGCAAGCTCCCAGCTGCCAATCTAGTAAGTATGCCCTTCATAGCCACAAACTCAGATGTATGCAAATGGGCCATTATTCTCTATGTCTCAACTGTACTTTGCTCTCCAGCACAGATTCTATCCAAGAACAGAAAAGTTGATTCAGTAAACAGAGATTACTCTTGTCCTGATTTTTCCTCTGTAGTCCCTTTTGAGTAAATAATCCAGGCAAATTCAGGGTGTCCCCTTCCTCCTCTTCTCCCCTCCTTGCCAAGGTTGATTTAAGTCCTGGGGGCCAGGGGCAATCACTCAGGCATCCAGAAAAGGCCTGTGGTCCATTCTTATCAGTGGTTGTCCATGCTTGGTTCTTCCATTGGCCATGGGTCATTGACAGCCAGGCCTGCTGTCTCCATGGAGATGAGCCTATCTCACCATGGCCTGCACACAGAGATGTGGCAGCCATTTAAATGGTGCTGGCAATCCTGATCTCTCCAAGAATGTATGCTTGAGAGTGGGTGTGAGATAGGAGACAGAAATCTATTTTTTACCTAGTGGATCTTTGTTTTTGTGTGTTTTCAAAAATATGACATGTATTTTTTTTTATATAGCTTTTCCTGTCAATGCAAAGCAACTGCTTCATCTGATGCTCAACCCAAATGTTCAATGAAGTTTTTAATATTCTTCGTGAATTGGAAACTCCTCTAAGCTTCCACTCTATTATTACCTGCCCCTGCCCAGCTTCTTCGCAATAAGGCTTTAGTCCTACTACTCTCTTGAAGTTTACAATATTGAGTACTTACAGTGGGTCAGGCCCTGTGTGGGGTACTGAACATACAATCATTGGATTCTCAACAACCCTATGAAGAAAGTTCAAATCATTATCCTTCTAACTTACAGATGAGAATCACTGAGGGAGGTTAAGTATTAGTGTCCAAGGCCCACAGTTGGTAAGTGACTTAATAGCGGTTAACTATTACTTCTCAACAGTGAAGAGCATGCCGGCAGCTCAAACACAATGTGTCCAAAGCCTACACCAAAGTTCTCCGGAGCATCTCTTCTGCATAAAACAAGTTATTTGAGTGGTGTATTAATCCATTCTCATGCTGTTAATAAAGACATACCTGAGACTGGGTAATTTATAAAGGAAGGAGGTTTAATGGACTCACAGTTCCACACAGCTAGGGAGCCTACACAATCATGGCAGAAGGTGAAGGAGGAGCAAAGGCACATCTTACATTGTGGCAGGCAAGAGAGAGTGTGCAGGGGATCTGCCCTTTATAAAATCATCAGACCTCTTGAGACTTATTCACTATCACGAGAACAGCACAGGAAAACTTGCACCCATGATTCAATTACTTCCTACTAGGTCCTCCCACAATATATGGGGATTATGGGAGCTACAGTTCAAGATGAGATTTGAGTGGGGACACAGCCAAACCATATAAAGTGGCATCATGAACTTCCCACAGACTCAGATAGAAACAATGGCATCCTTTGTGGCTTTACCTGTATTTTCTTCGAGTACAAGTCTCCATTCTGTTTTCACTTCAACAAACCTGCTAACCAGCCCCCTGCCTAATTCATATTAGATCATCAGGACATAGAAAAGTAGCTGGCACATAGTAGGGGTGCCCTAATTATCTATTGAACAGATGCAGCACCCTGACCTCTCCATTCTATGTGCTGCTGCCTGATTAATTCTCCCAAAGCACAGTTCTGAGTATGACTCCTTTGCTGAAACCCCTTTGGTGGTCTTCATTGTCCCACAGAATGAAACCCTTGCCTTTCCCTCTGGCATTTCTTGAACCTGCAGTCCATCTTGAACCTATTGTTCCAGCCTCCTCACTCACTCTACTGCTGCACAAACCCAGCCTCCACTCATAGCCATTTCTTTAAGAGCCTCCAAACTGCCCCTTCTTGGCCAAGCTACTCCTACCGCCTGGAATTTTTGCCCTGCCTACCCCATTTTCCCTAAGGAAAGGGTCCTACAATCTTCAAATACTGCCTCCTTGAGGCAGCTTTCCCTGATCTCCCTCTGAAGACCTGTGACATGCTGATGTCCTCTTCTGTGCTTCAGTAGTTAAGGGCTCCAGCACTGGTGTCCAAGAGTCCTGGGTGCAAGTCCTGGCTCTGTCTTCTTGGCTTTATAACATTAGTCAAGTCATTGAAGACATTTGGGAACAGAAAAATGAAGATAATTCTCATAGAAGTACTTGGCAATTTAAGAGAGATAACGCTTTGAAGGGCTTAGCACTGTGCTGGGTGCCTAATAAATGGCAACTTATTGATTACTCCTATTACTATTATCATCAGGATATCTTGTCTTCTCTCTTCCATTAGACCAGTGGCTCTCAAATTTGACATCAGAATCCTGAGGGAGCTCTTAAAAATTATAAGCTCAGAATGTATGCTTGGGGATTCTGATTTAATAGGTCCAGGACAGGGGTCCTGCATTAGTATTATTTATTTATTTATTTTATTATGGCAAAATATGTTTATCATATTAATCTTTTGTAAGTATAAAGTTCAGTGGCATTAAACACACTCTCACTGTTATGCAACCATCACCATTATCTATATCCAAGACTTTCTCATCATCCCCAGCAAAAACTCTGTACCCATTAGATAATAACTCTCTCTTCCTTCTTTTCCCCCTCCTTGGTAACCTCTATTCTACTTTCTGTCTCTATGAATTTGCCTATTCTAGGCACAGAATGTAAGTGGAATCATACAATATCTGTCCTTCTATTTCTGGTTTATTTCACTAAGCATAATGATTTCAGGGTACAACCATGTTGCAGTATATATAAGAATTTCTTTTTTATGGCTGAATAATATTCCATTGTATGTATATACCACATTTTGTTTATCCATTCATCTGTTGACAGACAGTTGGATTGTTTCCCCCTTTTGGTTATTGTGAATAATACTGCTATGAACATTGGTGTATAAATATTTTCTCCAGTTTCTGCTTTCAATTCTTTTGGGTATATACCTAGGAGTAGGACTGCTGGGTCATATGGTAGTTCTGCATTTTACCTTTTGAGAAATGATCTAACTGTTCTTCACAGCAGCAACACCATTTTACATTCTTACTAATAATGCATGAGGGTTCCAATTGCCACATCCTCATCAACACTTGTTATTTTCTACAGGTCATTTCTTTTAAATTGTAGCCATCCTAGCAGATGTGAAATGGTATTTCATTGTGGTTTTTATTTGTATTTCCCTAATGACTAACGATGTTGATCGATTTTCCTTGTGCTTATTGTCCATTTGTCTTTAGAGAAAATTGTATTCAAATTCTTCACCCATTTTTAGGTTGTGTTTACAATCTTGTTGGGTTGCAGCAGGTTTTTTTTTTTTTTTTTGTATGTTCTGGATATTAATCCCTTATCAGATATATCATTTGCAAATATTTTCTCCCATGCAGTAGGTTATGTTATTGTTTCCTTGATGGAATCCTTCAATGCGTAAAAGTTCTTAATTTTGATGAAGTCCAATTTATCTGTTTTTTATTTATTTTGTTGCCTGTGCTTTTGGTGTTGTATTCATTAAGTCATCGCCAAATCCACTTCACTTTCTCCAGTGTTTTCCTCTAAAAGTATAGTTTTACCAATTAAGCTGAAGCCTTTGATTGTTTTGAGTTAATTTTTATGCCTTAAGTGGTGTAAGTGTCCAACTTCATTCTTCTGCATGGTGGATATCGTTTCCCCAACATCATTTGTTGAAAAGACTGTTTTTTTCTCATTAATTGGTCTAGGTACCCTTGTCAAAAATTAATTGACCATATATGTGAGGGTTTATTTCTTGGCTGTCTATTTATTTTTATTTTATATATTTTTTATAAACAGGGTTTTCTCTGTCACCAGGCTGGAGTACAGCAGTGTGATCATAGCTCACTGCATCTTCATCCTCTTCCACTCAAGTAATCCTCTTACCTCAGCCTCCTGAGTAGCTAGGACTACAGACATGCATCACTGTGCCTGGCAAATTTCTTTATTTTTATTTTTGTAGAGAGGAATCTTGCTATGTTGCCCAGGCTGGTCTCAAACTCCTGGCCTCAAGCAATCCTCCTGCCTTGGCCCCCCAAAGTGCTAAAATTACAGGTTTGAGCCACCATGCCTGGCTTTGTCTCTCTATTATATTCCACTGGTCTATATGGTTGTCCTTATGTCAGTACCGTATTGTTTTTATTATTGTACCTTTGTAATATGTTTCAAAGTTGGATAGTCTGAGACTTCCAACTTTACTCTTTTTCAAGATTAAGTTGTTTGAGACCCCTTGCAGTCTCATATAAATTTAAAGACTGGCTTTTCCATTTCTGCAAAAAAGGTTATTGGAATTTTGATAGGGATTGCATTGAATATACAGATTTCATTACAGCAATGTTACATCTTTCTATCCATGAACATGGGATGTCTTTTCATTTATTTAGATCTCTACCTTCTTACAGCAATTTTTGTAGTTTTTGGTGTACAAGTCCTTTATCTTCTTGGTTAGATTTATTTCTAAGTATTTTTTTAGGTGTTAATGGAAACAAAATTGCTTTTCTAATTTTTTAAATTAGTATTTTTTAAAGCTCCCCAAGAGATGCTAATATGTAGTTAAGGTTGAAAACCACTGTCTTAGTCAAAGCTTCCTAAGGTAGAGGAAAGCTTATGTCTTTCTAACCTTCCTGTTTCCTTCAGTGACCGGCAAGGTCCCTAGCACGGAATCACTGCTTAGTAACTCTTCTGATGTATGTGTGTATAGCTTCCTTCTTAGAAAATACATTTTTAAACTTATTTGCTTTCAAATATGCTGCACTGGCATTCTGATACTCCTGGCTTCCCCCAACCCCCACCTGCCTTTTCCACATCTTCCCAGTCAATTCCCAGAGAGAGGGCCTGTTTACCATTGACTCCTTTGTGAGAATGGACTTTGTGGTGAACACTGACTACAGGGCATCTCCTACTGGGATGTGACTGGGGACCTCTCACCTCCTGAAGGAAACAACAATACCTGATTTCAACCACATAGCATTGACTGGAAAATGACCTCTAGGTACCAGTAGTGGCAGATAGACCAAAAAGATGTAGCCAGACAGATGGGCAGGTCTGCCAGGGTAGGAGGCTGTTTTTAATTGAGGAGACCAGCACAGACACCTCATGGAGTCCACATAAGCACCCCATCATCACCTGATGATTCCTCCCTTCATATTTATTATACATGTCCATTAGGACTGGTACCCAAGGGGCTTCCAGCCCCAGACATACACTCAAGGACAAGTAGCTTCCCACTCAGGGTTTCTGGTCAGGAATTCACAACAATGAGGGCTCCAAGTTCACCAGCGTCAGTTGGCAATGCTCTCTGAGAAACTGAACAGATGGGCTCTAATTGCAGACCTGTTGTGGGGACATTGTTAACAAACGCACAAGTAGCAGTATACAGGGCTTTTTGGAACCGAATGTGACTTGGCAGCTGGGGATGGCGGCCTAATTACTAACATCTGAGTTTCTTGTTTAATGAAGGGGAATGTGGAAAACGGCCGTGCTTGAAGCAGCTGGGATAGAGAAAGATGCCAAGGCAATGACTGCACAGTGCCTGCACACTCTGTTGGTGGCCAGGTGCCTCCGTATCATCCACAGACCCCTCTTCTTCTCCCTCTGGAATCTAGACATCACTTTTGGGAGAGGGGATGGAATTTTGGGGGTACTTAGTTATCAGTTGTAGACCACTAAAGAACAGCATGATTGGGACACATTGGTTCATCATATTCATTATTAAGTTCTTCTTCTTAAATAAAGTCAAATTGACACTCCAGAAAAATACCATGTTTAACCTGTGACTTCCTGTATCCCCTTACACAATGCTATTTAACCTTAAAATACACATATCCTGGTTTCACTGTTCATGGATTTCCAATAATGCTTGTTCAGACTTGGGTAGACTTGCTTTGTCCAAGTACTATTTTAAGCACTTTCCCTGATTAGCTCATTTAACTCTTTCCATAACACTAAGAGATGGATATTATTATTATTTCTGGTTTACAGATGAGGGAACTGAGGCATGGAAAAATTAGATAACCTGTTGGTGAGATGTTGTCCTCAGGTTAGTTTTAGCCTCAGGATGACTTGTCTGATGTTAATGATAATTGGCACTCAAAAAGGGGCTTCCTAAGTTCCAGGCACAGTGTTTTACAAACTTGGTCTCTCTTATTTAAGCCTCACAGTAACTTTATGAGGTAGATCTTGTAGAAACTAAGGTTCAAAAGAGTAAGTAGGGCCAGGCGTGGTGGCTCATGCCTGTAATCCCACCACTTTGGGAGGCTGAGGTGGGTGGATCACCTGAGGTCAGGAATTCAAGACCAGCCTGGCTAACATGGTGAAACCCCGTCTCTACTAAAAATAGAAAAAATTAGCTGGGTGTGGTGGCAGATGCCTGTAATCCCAGCTACTCAGGAGCCTGACGCAGGAGAATCGCATGAACCTGGGAGGCAGAGGTTACGGTGAACCTAGATCGTGCCACTGCACTCCAGCCTGGGCAACAAGAGCGAAACTCCGACTCAAAAAAAAAAGAGTAAGTAACTTGACTTGGTGAATTATAGAGCTAGTGATGTGCAGAGCTGAAATTTCAACTCAAGATGCTTGTTCTGAGTTTCATTGGGCTGCCACTCTGTGATAAAAGCCCTGCAGTGGAACATTATAGAAACTGCAAGGATTCTTTTTTTGTTTTTTAGCTCATTGACTATCTGATCACAGAGTCCATTTAGGAGGGTCCATGGAAGAAGCTGCTCTTGAGTTTTAAGGCCAAGGAAAAGCAAATCATCACTGGAGGATCAAATCGTTTTTACTGTGTGGACATTGTAAAATTTGTAAAACCAACCTCTCTAACCAGGGTGCAGGTTCCCTCAGTGGATATGCAGGTATGTGTGGAGATTCTAAATTTTTACCTTTTAGAGTTGTTGCAAAACCACCAGGTAAGCAGTATCTTCACATCCTCCCAGTGTCACTAGTCCTTTAAAAAAGCCATTCAGGCTCTGTTTGTAGGCTCGCCAGGAATGTGCAGATATATTTGAGAAGCACATTTGTAAAGAATCATGCTTCTCACCTTCCCACCTTACCTCAGTTACTAGGCTGCTCTGGAAGCATGGGGAGCAGGCATTTAGGACCTTGTGGCACACATTTTGTGTACAACAGCCGTACACCAATTTTCTCCTTATTTCCCATTTGATCTAGTTTCTATCTTCCTTACTAATATTTGTGGCAGATTATATTTTCTAAAATTGACAAAAATATTTCTGGTCCCACAGGCACCTTCAAAACCTTGCTCCTCTCTTCCCCTTGAACTAAGGTGGGTGTTTGTAGCTACCTTGACAAGTACAGTATGGTGGAAGTGATGCCATGTTACTAGCAAGGCTAGGTTATAAGACAAGATACAGATTGGTTCCAGTTCCAGACAAGATGTAGTAAGCACACTTTTCCTTATGTCTCCCACTAAATGTAGCTATCAAACTTGGACACAACACAGGGAGCAGCTATTTGAGGACTCTGAGAAGTAAGAGTAGCAGGCAGATTCAAGAAGAGCAAAATGTAAAATATCACTGAACTGAGGGTGAGTTTATTTTTTCCCCTGGTTCTTCCACCACTTCGCCCTGGATACTGTTATGGAAGTATGTGGCAGATTAGGGTAACTAGAGTCCCAGCTTCTTGGATAGAGAACTGAAAAGGGACTCCATAGTGTACTGGAAAATACTAGGGAGATAGAGAAGAGAGAAGAGTTCCAGAAAGCAACTCCATATAGTTGTTTATGAATTCCTGGACTCACCTCCAAGCTGAATATGTGTGGATCTGATCCAAATTAATATACCAAAGATGTTGAGAGTTGTACTGACTTACAAACCACTGCCCGAGTGGCAGACTGGCCACTGGGTAATGTACATGAAGATCAGATTCAGTATTATTGTGAAGTCTTTAAAAACTGAACTGGAATTAAAACCCTAGTTCACAAAAGACATGTTGGAACTTACAGCCTGAACAGAGAAAGATCAATTGCCTGCTAAAACAAAAATGTCAACCTTCTCCACAGGACTTACATAAAACCTAGTGTTTCATTATGTAATATTCAAAATGTCCATGATAGTATCCAAAATTACTTGGCATATAAAGAGCCAGGAAAATCTCAACTTGCATGAGAACAGACAATCAACAAATGCAAACACTGAAATAACAAAGATGTTGAAATGATCTGACAAAGTAGCAATAACACAAATGCTCCAATAAGTAATTGTGAATGTTCTTGAAATAAATGAAAATATAACAAAGCTCAGCAAAAAATAAAATAAAATAAAAAATCAAATAGAAATTTTAGAATTAAAAAATGTAATAACTGAAATAAAAAGCTCACCAGATGGGCTCAAAAGTTTAATGAGATTACCTGGGAAAGAGTCAGTGAGAATGAAAGATATGAACCTACAAATTCAAGAAGCTCTCAATCTCTAACAGGTAAAACCCCCAAAATCATAATTAAACTGATGAAAACTAGATCAAAGAAAAAAATCTTTAAACGAGACAGATTAAAATGATATATTACCTAGAGGGAACAAACAATTTGAATGGTTGCAAATTTCTTATCAGAAACCGTGGAGGCCAGGAAGAAATGAGGTGGCATTTTTAAAGTGCTAAAAGAAAAGAAATACCAACCCAGAATTCTATAATGAGTAAATATATTCTGCAGAAATAAGGATGACATAAATAGATTTTTAGATGAAGGAAAAGTAGAAGAATTTATTGCCAGCAGTCCTGCTCTAAAATAATTATTAAAGAAAATGATAGCAGAAGGAAACCTGGAACATGAATAATGAAGAACAACATAAATGGTAAATACCTGGGCTAACATAATAGACTACTATTCTCCTCTTAAGTTCTTTAAAATATGTTTAATGATTGAAAGCAAAAATTATAACACTGTCTGGTGGAGTTTTCAATGCATATAGATATATCATATAAAACAATGATAACATAAAGGAAGGTAGGTAAAAGGACCTATAAAGTGATAAGGTTTCTTTCTACTTTCCACCTGAAGTGCCAAACTATAGATTCTATGTAGACTGTAAAAGTTAAGTATGAATATTGTAATCTCTGTAGCAACAAATAAACAAAGAGATACAGTAAAAAAAAATAGAAAAAATGAGATACTAAATATACTTAAACAAAGCAAAAGAGGGCAGAAAAAATGAAAACAAAAGGGAAAAAATCCCAAATAACTAACACAAAAAACAAATAATAAAATGTTACACCTAAATTCAAACATATCAATAATTACATTAAGTGCACGTGGTCTAAAGTCAACAATTACCCATTTATGTCTAGTGTTCCATTATGGGAACGATAAGCATGTGGTAGTTATTTATGTCCTACTGCTCAAGGCCATCATGAAGTTCTGATTTTTCAAATTCAAAAAATTACAACCTCATGCATAAATGAGTTAAAAGAGAGAATGTCAGAATGGATAAAAAGGTATGACCCAAGTACATGCTGTCTACAAGAAACTCACTTCAAAGATAATCATATAGGAAAGTTAAAAGTAAAAAGGTAGAACAGAATCTGTCATGCAAACATGAATGAAAAGAAAGCTGAAATGGCTATATTAATATCAGCAAAGTATACTCCAGAGATATAAAAATTACTAGAAATAAAGAGAGATAGTAGATAATGATCAAAGGATCCATCACTAAGTAGTTATAATGATCCTAAGTGTATATGCATGAGACAACAGAGCTTCAGAATACATGAAACAAAAACTATTAGAACTGAAAGAAGAAAAAGACAAATCCACAATTATAGCTGAAATTTTAACACTAATCTCTTGGGAATATCTCAGGAATATACAGTAGACAGCAAAACATAAAGGATATAGGTGAACTAAAGAACATCATCAATCACCTGGATCTAAATTTATAGATTATTCTACCCACCAATAACAGAATGTATGTTGTTACAAGTTCACATGAAACATTTATCAAGATAAACTGTATTTTTGCTCATAAAACAAGTCTTACCAAATATAAAAGAAATTAAAATATAAAATATGTTCTCAGACCGTAATAAAATTAAAATAGAAATTAGTAATAGAAAGACAATAGGAAAATACCTAAACAATCTGTAATTAAACAATAAAGTCCTAAATAATCCATGAGTCAAAGAAGAAGTCTCAAGGGAAATTAGAAAATATTTTAAACTGAGCAGAAGTGAAAAGACATTACATCAAAATTTGTAGGATGCAGAAAAAGCTGTGTTTAGGGATAAATTTATTTCATTAAATGATTATATTGGAAAAGAAGAAAGATCTTAAATCAAGAATCTAAGATTGTATCTTAAGAAACTAGAAAAAAAGAACAAAACAAAAACAAGCAGAAAAAGAAAATAATAAAGAACAGGAATCAATGAAATAGAAAACAGAAAAATGATAGAGAAAATCAATGAAACCAAAAGCTGATCCTTTGGAAATATCAAAAAATGTTAAACTAGTCTAGGCAGAGTGGCTTACCCCTGTAATCCCAATACTTTGGAAGGTCAAGGGAGGAGTATCACTTAAGCCTAGAAGTTTGTGACCAGCCTGGGCAACACAGCGAGATTTTGGATTCTGTCTCTACAAAAAATAAAAATAAAAAAAATCATCCTGGTGTTGTGGTGTGCACCTGTAGACCTAGCTACTCAAGAGGCTGAGGCTGGAGGATTGCTTGAGTCCAGGAGTTCAAGGTTACAGTGAGCACTTTAGCCTGGACCTAAGATCTTGTCTTTAAAATAAAAAAAAAATTGTTAAATCAAGATAGACAAAAATAAAGAAAGTACACAAGTTATCACTATAAGAAATGAAAAAGAGGATATCACTAAAGCTCCCATAGATATTAAATTAATAGATGAAATACTATAAATAAATCTATACACATAAATTAAACAACTTAAGTAAATATGGACTAATTCCTTGTAAACCACAAACTACTAAAAATCACGCAAAATAGTACTATATAACCGAGTAGGTATATAACCATGAAAGAAATAAAATTCATAGCTAAAAACTTTTCAGGAAAAAAATCTCCAGGCCTAGAGAGTTTCACTGATAATTTTTACAAAATATTTAAAGAAGGTGTAACACTAATTATCCACAATTTCTTTCAAAATATAAAAGAACATTCCTTAACTAAATGTGGAAACCAGCATTACCTTGAATTACCCTGATAGAAAAAGCAGATGGATTACAAGAAAACTACAGACCAGTATCCCTCATGAACAAAGACAACGATTCTTAACTAATCAGTATGAATATGTTAAAAGAATAGTATGCCATAACTAAGTGGGTTCTATTCAATGTATTTCACCATATTAACAGGCTAAAGAAGAAAAACCACGTTATATCAATTGAAGTAGAAAACTCGTTTGACAAAATTTAACATATATTTATGATGAAAGCTTTTGACAAACTAGGAAGAGAAAGACACTTTCTTAATTAGATAAAGGGCTTCTATAGAAAACCTACATCTAGCGTAATATTTAATGGAGAAAAACTAAATGCTCTCTATCCCAAGATTGGGAACAAAGCAAGATGTCCACTCTAACTATTTCTATTAAACATCATACTGAAAGTCTTAGCTGATGGAATAAGGCAAGAAAAAGAAACGAAAGTCATAGATAGGGAATACAGACATAAAGTGATCTCTGTTTTCAAGCTATATAATTTTCTGCATAGAAAGCACCCCCACACCCACAAAATCTACAAAATCTCCTAGAACTAATGTAAATTTAGCAAGGTTATAGGATACGAGGTCAATACAAAAATAATTGTATTTTGATATTCAATTATCAAACAGACCTAACAACAGACAATTGCAAACTCAATTTTTAAAAAAATGTATAATATACTTTCTCTCTTCCACTCACAGATGCAATACTTAAGTATAAACCCCACAAATCATGTATAGGTTCCATATGCTGAAAACTACAAAATGCTGCTAAAGTAAATAAAAAATAATTGTGAGAATTAGAAGATTCCATATGGGAAAGATGCCATTTCTCCCTAAACTTATCTTTAGAGATAAAATGATACCAACCAAAATCCTATCAAAATTTTTATTAATATAAACAAGCTGATTCTAAAATGTATACAGAAAGCAAAAAAAAAAAAACACCTAGAATAGCTAAAACACTTTTCAAATAAAAAAATGGTATTTAAGCAATCAGGCTACTTGATTTTAGGTCTTGCTATAAACTTTCTATAGTCAAGACAGTCTGGTATAGGCAATAGGATAAACACGCAGATTAACAGAACACAATAGAAAGTTCAGAAATACACTCACACAAATGGGTCTGTTAATTTTTTTTTATACATGTGAAAAAGTATTTTAATGGAAAAAGAACAGTTTTTCAACAATGGTGTTAGTACAATTGAACATCCATATGCGCAAAATGAACTTTTACCTAATCCTCACACCTTATTAAAAAAATTAACTCAAAATGGATCGTAGACCTAAAACATAAAGCATAAAACCACAAAACTTTTAAGAGGAAATTTTTGTAATGTGAAACAAGGCAAAGAATTTTTAGACAGGACACCAAAAACATAAAAGAAAAAAATTGATAAATGGAACTTCAAAATTAAAAACTTTTGATTTGCAAAAAGCACTGCTAAGAGAATAAAAAGACAACCTACAGACTGGGAGAAAATACCCACAAGTCACATACCTAACAAAGAACTTGTAGTCAGAATATATAAACAACTCTTAAAACTCCGCAGTAAGAAAACATATAATGCAATTAGTAAATGCGTAAAAGACGTGAACACACACTTCACCACAGACATACAAAGATGGCAAATAAGAACATAAAAAGATGCTCATTACTAGCTACTAGGGGAATGCGAATTAAACTCATGATGAAATACTCCTATATTACTATTAAGGGGTTAAAATAAAAAATATTGACAAAACCATGTACTGACAAGGATGTGGGGTAACTGAATCACTGATCCATTGCTAGTGAAAATGCAAAATGTTCCAGACACTCTGTAAAACATATTGGCAGATTCTTCTAAAGTTACACATACACATTTTCTATTTTTGTATATTTACCACAGGGAAATTAAAACTTACCTTTGCATTAAAACCTGTACACAAATGTTGAAAGCACTTCTATGCATAATTGCCAAAAGCTGAAAACAATGCAAATTTCCTTCAGTGGGTAAATTCATAAACCAACTGTGGTTTAGCCATACAATGGAATAGTACTCAACAAAATCAAGGGATGGACTATTGACACACACAGCAACTTGGATGAACTTCAAAGGCATCACGCTGAGTGAAAGAAGCCAGTCTTGTAAGTTCACATGGTGTATGATTTATTAATATAACATTCTCAAGGGGACAAAGCTGTAGTGATAGAAAACAAACCAATGGACACTGGGGGTTATGAGTGGAGGAGGGTGTGACTATCGGGAGATAGCAGGAGGGAGTTTTTGGGGTGAGGAAACTGTTCTGTGTCCTGATTGTTGTGATGCTTACATGAATTTATACCTGTGTTAAATTTCATAAAATTGTACACTAAAAAGATCAGTTTGCTGTATGATTTTTTTTTTTTAAAAAGAATATTCTGATTTTTGTTTCTGTTGCAGCTTCTAACTGTCCATCTTTCTTTGGATGTGCCCCTTTGGTGCCATGAAGTCCCAGGTGAGAACCCTCCTAGTCTGAAGCCACCTTGCTGGAGAGACCACCTGTAGAGGCCACTTACAGAGAGATACCACTTAGAGAGGCCACTTAGAGAGAGGCTTCCCAGCTATTCCAGTTCCCATGTGGTCCAGGGTTCCCAGCTCAGCGCTGGCCATGAGAGTGAGCCAGCCTTCAGATGATTCCAGCCTCCAATGTCTCTCTGCAACTGCGTGAGGACCTGTGTGAGGACCACCTGGCGGAGTCTCATCAACCCTTAGTACTGATAATAAAATGATCACTGACGTTTTAAGGCCTAGGGTGGTGTGTTATACATCATAGATAACTAGAAAATTATTATTATTTTTAAAATCATTGTAAGAGAGATGGGTGCTAAGCAGCCACAAATTAATTTGAACTAGTGTATCAGTTATCTACTATAATATGTCACATAACAAACACACACAAAACTCGGTGGGTTAAACTTGAAAACATTTATTTAGCTCATGGGTCTGCTGTTTGGATGGGTGGTTCTTCTGGGCTGGGCTCGGCTGGACTCACTCGAGTGTCTGTGGTCAGCATTCAAGTCACCTGAGGGTCCATTTCATGGATCTTGGCTGTGTTCCTCACCTTTTGGAGGTTGGCTGGCTATTGGCCCACCTAGGATGACTTTTCCTCTGCTCCTTGGGGGCAGTGGGCTAGCGTAGGCTGGTTCACTGCTGGTGGCACTGGCAAGGTCTGAGAACAGATGCATGTCAAGTTTTGTGAGGCCTAGGCTGGGAGTTGGCACCCTCATTTCTGCCGCAGTCTATTGGCCAAAGCCAGTTACAAGTTTAGCCCAGGTTTCCTGAGTTGAAGTCCTAACCCCCTAGTACCTCAGAATGTGACTGTCTTTGGGGAAAGTCTCTTTAAAGAGGTGATTAATGTAAAATGAGGTCATTAGGGTGGGCCCTAATCCAATCCGACTGGTGTCCTTAGAAGAAAGGAAATTAGGACACAGACTGGTACAGAAGGAAGAACACGTGAAGACACAGGGAAAAGACAGCCATCTACAATCCAAGGACAGAGGCCTCAGAAAAAAAACCCATCCCACCAACGCCTTGATCTTCTGGCCTCCAGAACTGCTAGACTCTGGGACTTCCAGCCTCCAGAACTGCAAGAAAAGAACTCAGCCTGTGGAACTTTATTATGGCAGCCTGAGAAAATTAATACCCATTCGGATGAGGGAACAGACTCTACCTCTTTATGTAAAAAAAACCGCAGTCCCATTGTAAACCATGTGTGTTCAAGGAGGTGTAAAACATTGGGGCCATTTTTTTTTTGCCATCAATTTGCCCTGCCTAGAGAGGCTGGTGTGGAGAGGAGCTAACTCATGGGGCAGGGATAGGAATGGGTTGGAAATCAGGAAGCTTGGCTGGACTCCTCACTCTGCCTTCTCGGTCTCAGTTTCCTCATCTGTGCCATGAGAGTTCTCAACCAGATCTTGTTGTGTTTCCTCCCAGCTCTGAAAGCCTAGGATCAAACCCCAAGCCAAGCTCCTCCCCACCTCTCCAACAACGGAGAGTGAGTCAGGAGAAGTGCTCCCCTGCTTGCCCCTGGACACATCCTAGGACTTTAGCCTGCAGCCTTACCAATAACTGCTACCCATTTGAGGACAGAGGCCACCTGCCTAGGGCAGGTTTATCTAACAGTGCCTGGCAGAGAGAGAACAGCCCTGCACAAAAACTCTGCTAAAAAGAAAAGGCAGCAACTGTATCCTTCGTGTAGTCTCACGGACGACCCCTCGAGAGGGCAAGTTAATGAGCGTGGATTTGGGGGAGCTCTGCCTGAGGCCTGTAGAGAATTTGGCTGACAGTAAAGATAAGAAGGGAAAATGTAGATGGGTAAAAATTAATGAAATCTCAGCAAAAAAAAAAAAAGAAAAAAGCTATTAAAGCAGGAGGAAACTGCTATGAAGGGAGGCTACCTGGTAAATCTGGAAGCACATTAACCAGGTGACCTGAATCGGCCGGGCCGCAGGCTATGAGGACTCCCTCAACCAACATGGCGGGACCCATGATCCTGTGACACTGTTGATGCAGAAGACAAAGGGGCCACAACTTTTGAAAAGAGGAATTAATCAATGTCACAGCTACTTGGAAATAAATAAGTAATACATCCTCCCATAATAATAATAATAATAATGGGAGGATTTATTTATTTATAATTATTTATTTAATAAATAAATTGGGGATTTATTGAATAATCATTAGGATTTATTTATACATTTATAGAATTCTTTATAATATATATTTATAATTATAACATTTTTATAATTATGTAATTTATATAATTGTTTCTAATATTTATATAATTATATTTTTATAATTATTTATAAAATTTATGTAATTCAAATAATTATATCTCTATAATTTAAATAATTATTTATATCTATATAATTTAATTATATTTGTATAATTTAAATAATTATTTATCTTCATATAATTTAAATAATTATATATATTTGTGGATTTAATTTATTATTATTATTATTATTTGAGTTTTTAACATTTGCCAGACATTGATCTACCTATTTTAAGATTGTCAACTCACTGAATCCTCACAAAAGTCTTATGAGGTAAATACTGAAGTACCATTAGCACCATTTTTACAGGCAAGGCAAGAGATGCATAGGAAGACTGTGTCTCAAGCCAATGAATAATAGAACTGGACTTCAACACGGGCAGGCTGTGTCAAAAGCCCAGGACTTTAGCTGCTTTTGCCATACGGAATCTCCATATTTTCTGGAGCCTGTTAGGTGAGTGAAAGAAAAAGGACTCATTTTACAAATGGAAATACTGAGGCCCAGAAGGGGGCCTCCATGAATTGGATTTGCAAGTGTCTGCAATCCAGTCACAGTGCTATATTCTATTCCATTCAAGTGCCTCATCCTCTCTGTTCATCTGGTGAACTCCTACTAATCTCTAAAATTCCACTCAGATGTCACCCGAGAATCTTCCATGCTCACCTCAGGAAAATCAGTTTCTTCCTTCTTCGGCTTCCACAAAACCCAGCCATGTATCCTTAACAGAATATTTTTCATATGCAATATTTTCTGTTTTATTTCCAGAATTTTTTAAAAAAGAAAACCACATAATGATCGCAAATATCCATGTTCCCAAGCACTAGAATTTATGTTAACATTTTGCTACATAGACTACAAGTCATTTTCTAAGCAAAAAACCAAAATGTAACAAATGAAATTGAGATATTCTTTTTTAACAATACAAGAAATAAAACATTGCAGACGAAGTTGAGGTATCATATCTGCAGTTCACTTCCCCCTGCCACTGTCAGGAATTTGTTGCGCATTCTTCTGCTATATTTTAAAATTCATATCTATCTATTCACAAATGTCTGTTTGTGTGTGTGTGTACATGTGTAAGGCAAGGACGGCATTTTATTCATCTCTCTGGAGCTCAAATGTAGCAAAACACCTGGCACTTAGGTAATAATGATGATGAAGAAGATGATGGTATTGATATAGTTTGGATATTTGTTTCCACTCAAATCTCATGTTACAATGTAATGCCCAATGTTGGAGCTGGGGCCTAGTGGGAGGTTTTGAATCATGGGGATAGATGTCTCATGAATGGCTTGGGCCATCTCCTGAGTGATAAATGTGCTCCTGCTCTGAGATGTGGTGGTTGAAAAGTGTGTGGCACCCCGCCTTCTTGCTCCTGCTTCCACCGTGTGATGTGCCTGCTCCCTCTTTGCTGTCTGCCATGATTGTAAGTTTCCTTAGGCCTCCCTGGAAGCTAGACAGATGCCAGCACCATGCTTCCTGTAAACCCTGCAGAACTTTGAGTCAATTAAACCTCTTTTCTTTATAAATTACCCAGTCTCAGGTATTTCTTTATAGCAATGCAAGAATGACCTAATACAATGATGATGGCTAACATTTTCTAAACCTTTATCATGTTGCAGAGCCAGTTCAAAGCTATTTTGTGTGTGTACTAACTAACATAGTTTTCTCAATGATTGTATGGGGAAGATTCTATTATCAAGCCCAGTTTATAAGTTTAAGAAAACTGAGGCAAAGAGAAGTTAAAATAGGAAATATGAAGAAATTATTTAAACCAAGGCAGTCCGGCCCCAAAGCCTCCTGTGTGCGTGCACATGTATGTGAAATATAACCTACATCCAGAAAAGAACATAAAGCATAGATGTACAATTGGACAAAAACTTGATAACCACCACTGAAGACAAAAAAATAGGGCATTGCAAATACCCCAGAGACCCTCTGTACTTCCTCCTTGATTATAATCCTCTCCTTGTACCACCCACAGATTCTTTTTTTTTATTTTATTTTTTTCTTTTGAGATAGAGTCTTGCTCTGTTGCCCAGGCTGGAGTGCTGTGGTGTGATCTCCGCTCACTGCAAGCTCCGCCTCCCAGGTTCACGCCATTCTCCTGCCTCAGCCTCCCAAATAGCTGGGACTACAGGCACCCGCCACCACGCCTGGCTAATTTTTTGTATTTTTAGTAGAGATGGGGTTTCACCGTGTTAGCCAGGATGGTCTCGATCTCCTGACCTCGTGATCCACCTGCCTTGGCCTCCCAAAGTGCTAGGATTACAGGCATAAGCCACCGTGGCCCACCACCACCCCACAGATTCTTAAACAATAAAATTTTCTTTCTTTGATTTTCAGCTGTATGCATGAAATCATTTAGCACATATTATTTTGTGCCTTGCTGCTTTGGCTTAATGTTGGGTTGTGATATGTTGTTGCATATTTAGTTTGCTGTTGAGTGATATACCTTGATTTACCCATTCTTCAGGCCATTTAGTTTGTTTCCAAATGGGGGCAATTATAAAAAAAGATGTTGCCATGAACCTTCTTGCATATGTCTCCTTGTGTATGTTGCAGATGTTTTTCTAAGATTCACACCTAGAAGAATTGCTAGGGCAGAAGGTATGTGTAACTCCACTTGGAATGGATAACATTAAATTGCTTTCTAAGAGCTGGAACTCTTAACCACACTATCAAATGACCTTACCAAAAGTATATGTTGGAGGAATAAATGGATATTTTAAAAAGTGAAATACCAAATACAAGGAGGGGACTGCATTAACTAGTATCAGAGGCCGGGAATCCAAGCATCTGCTACTGAAATATGCATCTCCCGGTGGCACACTGGGCTCTGAACCTGGAAATAGCTGAAATCAGCTGCCCTGGAGGATCGTAAGGAACACATCCCGCCCGTCCATTGCTCTGCCTGGATGGCATCTGCTGACAAAGCAGAGGGATCGATGTGAGCAGTGATTTGGACTTTATCTCCTGACTAGTTAATTATATCCTGCCCATATCAGCACTGAGGAACGGTCACTGGGAGGCAGCATAGAACTCTCTCTGCAGCCAGAGCTGTACTGGGTGGTCCTGCCTCAGTTTCCTTTTTGCTTTTCTGGGACCTCAGGGAACCTGGAATAGTTGCTGTTATCACTATTTTTACAGACAAGGCAAGAGAAGCATGGGGAGATTAAGTCTCCCTGTCAGATCCAGTGTCCTCTTGGGGACTGCTCCAGTACACACCCCTTCCACCTTTATCCACAATATGCTGAGTGGACACCACTGGGGTTCCTCTGAATGACTGAGTTGCCTCTTCATTATTCCTCCCAAGATGTCAGCTAGGGTTGTTTACAAATCCAAGGATTCTCTTGCCAAATGTACAGTCTGTTCTCCAAGCTTTCATGTTGTAATGAAATGAATAACAAGCAAGACATCTTAATATCCTATTCTGCTAGAAAGTGAGATTTTTCCCCTCCCTCGTTCTTAATAGATAAATTAATATCATCAAATATTCTGAAAAGATCTTTTATGAAAACATCTCACTTGCCAAAAAAAAAAGTTGTATTATAAAACTGGAGAAATTTGTTTCAACTTGTTAAAAGCCCTGTTCTCAGCCATGAATTCGGTTCCCATTTTTTTTCCCCCTTCAATTAATTTCACACTAATCCGTTTCTTTATCAGGCATTGGAGTGAATGCGTGCGGAGTGAGTGATGAGGATGAGGGGGCAATGGAGGTGTTTGGCTCTGTAATTTCATCCTTGAATTTTGTGATTACTAACAGGACAACTTTTTTAATTTGCTCTTTTGTCTGGATTCCCTGGCTGACAATCTGCTCGGTGAGCTCGGCTTTTTAATCAATCACCTACATAATCAAATGTCACTGGCTATCTGCTCCGTGTAATTACTTTTGCAATTAAAAATCAACCTCAAGTTGCCTCATCTAATTAGAGGGATGGGCAGATTTTCATCTAGATTGATTTTTTAATAAATATTGACTTAAAATGCCATAATCTCATCATATTCTTTCATTTTCTTTGTACCAAAAATCAAACAAATGGAAGAATTAGCAAGCAGAAGGAATCGAGGGACTTCAAAAGCTTCTGCTGGTTCAGACACACAAAACTGTGCTGTACAGAAGCCCAGCTTAGCTTGCCTAATAACAACACTCAATAGCTTCCACCTTTTATTGGAAAAAAGAACAAAGCAATTCAACGATTATATTTCACACCAACATTGTTGCAAGCCCACCATTCTAAGAGCTCCTAATTTCATTTATCGTACTGCCAAAGATAATCATTTCTATGAATGATATTATTTCCTTTAAAACAATCCCACACATGCTACTATAATTTTTTAGCATTATGAGAAAACATATAATGCTTCATGCTGGAACCACAACCACTGAGTTTTCTTAAACATATGAATGCCACTACAGCCAGATAATTTCCTTGTCTTTGCTGCCGTGTGTCTTTTATGTATTGTAATTAAAACATTGTCAATAACACAGTTCGTTGCTTTTTGGTTGTAGTGACTGATGTTGAACATGGAAAATCCACAATCTGGTAAGGGATTACCTACAGGAAAATAACACACTTTGCTTAGAGAACAATTGTCCCAAGATGAAATGTAATGGTATCTTGTATGTCTGTTTATTTTTTTTTAATCAAAAAAAACCTGTCAGTGACCCTGACAAAATTCTATTTAAACCTCAGCAGATTAGGGTGATGATGAAGAGGTAATAATGTTTCTAGCACCCCTGCTTTATTCTGGCACAAAGAAGATAAGTCTGTCTTCTTGTGTGTTCATGATACAAGGGAGAAATAGGGAATTGTCCACATCTGACTGCACAGTTCACTCTAAGAATAGAAAAGAAGGGTTGACCAAGGAAAGCCAAACCTTTGGGTCTTATTGGTGGCAAAACAAACAGGGGAGTAAGGACAGACCCAAACAAAAGAACCAAGGACAATAAGAAAGAGAGCAATGATTCCACCCCTGCTGTCCTCCATGAGGCAGAGAAGTACTCTGCTAGGGGGATACTTCATCTGCAGTTTCAGCCTTACTACAACTTGGTGTCCAAATTGTTTTTCCCACAATGATATGCCATGACCTACTAGTCATATAAAACACTGCTCCAAAGATAAAGTCTTTGTGGTCAAAGTACTTTCAAAAACGTAACATTCTCTACCTCCTTGCTGGAGAGAAAAGATACACATTTTCCTGGTAGGTTTTGGAAAAGCCCTGCCACAACAAAGTCTGTTTGGCTCAGAATTTATCAAATGTATTTGTCCATAGATTATCCTATTTATTGATTTATTTGTTTGTTTACTGATTTATTTGGGGGTACCAAGTAGAACCATTCTCTTAGTACACACTTGGGGAAACACTGGTAGTCGCACTACACAGGGATCTCATTTTTCTGCACTATTGGCCCCTCTGGGGGACAAACCTTGTCTTCTAGAATATGTCATTGGTTATGCTTTCTAAGTGTAAAGTCATGTCTAGTATGTCTGAGTATGCTTATGTGGGCTGCCTATGACCTACAGCAGTGGTCTCCAACCTTTTTGGCACAAAGGACTGGTTTTATGGAAGACAATTTTTCCATGGACTGGGGTGGGCAGAAGGCAGGGAATGACAGCTTCAGGATGAAACTGTTCCACCTCAGATCATCAGGCATTAGATTCTCATAAGGAGCACGTAACCTAGATCCCTTGCATGTGGAGTTCCCAATAGGGTTTGGACTCCTATGAGAATCTGATGCAGCTGCTGATCAGACAGGTGGTGGAGCTCACGTGGTAATCCTCACTCACCTGCTGTTCACCTCCTGCTGTGTGGCCCAGTTCCTAACAGACCACAGACTGGTAGTGGTTCACAGCCTGGGGACTGGGGACCCCTGACCTACAGGATATGAGGATGGCAGTGGGGATTCTGGGCTTATAGTAACTAGGTGTTTTCTATGGTTCTTGCCAGAGGGAAATTCTGCAAGTATCTGCTCTGTCATCATAGAACATAATGCAGGCTGAAAGAGTTTCATGGGTACTCCCTGCTGTGTGGAAGAAGGACAAAACTCTACCAAGAGTTTGAGGAATGAATAGAAAGAGGAAAGGAGAAGGGATGACAGTGATACTAGTTGACATTTATTGAATGTTTACTATGTGGCAGGCACTGTGCTGAATGTTCTACGTGCCTTTTTCTTTTAACCATCATAATTATACTAGGGAGCAGGTACTGTTTGCAGTTTGCAGTATTATCATCATCCCCATTAAACAGATGAGAAAACTGAGACTTCAAGCAGTGGAGTGATTATGAAAGGTCAGAGTTGGGAATTGGGAGAGTTAAGCCCCACACCCATGTCTGAAAGACAACAAACACTTTGAGTTTTGAACCATTTCTTCTAAGAATAAATGAGACAAGAGGTAGGAGCTGCTGACATAGGGAAGAGGGATTGTGCTGTTGTGGAAGAAATAAGCATTGGGGGCAGGTATAAGATTTGTCTGTTGCCACAATAATTCTATGTTATGACCCACTCCAAAACTCAGAGCCTTAAGCAATAAGCATGTCTTTAGCTCCTGAATCTGCAGTTTGGCTATGGGATTCTGGTCGTGGCTGGCCTAACTCATGAGTCTGTGGTCAAGTGCGGTTTGTCGGGGGGGCTCTTGCTGATCTTGGTTGGCAGGTTTAACTAGAGGACTCTGCTGATCTTGGCTGGCACTCTCCCATGCTTCAGGATCACGGCTGTTGGTCTAGGATGGCCTTGGCTTGGACAACTGGAGCAACCGAGCTCTGTGCCATAAAACTCATCTTCCATCAGGTTGGCCTGAGTGTCTTCTTATGGAAAAGGCAGGGGGGCAAGAGAGGAAGTGGAAATGTACGAGCACATTTCACTTGCTGGATGTTTGCCAACATCTTGTTGACCAAAGCAAGTCACACGACCAAGCCCAGAATCAAAGGGTGGGTACTGCCAAGTTACATAGCAAAGGGCATGAAGGTGAAGAATCTATCATAGTGGGAAGTGTTCTGATTGGTAAATCTAAGCCACAATTTACCCGTACTCACCTCATCAGACCACTCGTGACACAGGATGGCTAATTTATGCCACACCAAGGACCTAGCCCTGTCCTTCTTCCTGGATAATCGTGAGGCAGGTCATCATGTACTAATGGGTGATAGACTCCTTCTTCCAGAAAGACTAGCCAGCAGCTGGAGCCTCCCCATTCAAGGATACCTTGTACATACCCCTCTCAGAGAAAGCCAGACAGGAGGGTTCATGCACAAAGGGGCACTTTTGGAGGTGGTCTCAGGCTCTAGAAACCAGCCTTTCCTCCGGTCTTTTGTGTCACTGGCAGAGCCCTGAATCTGAGGTTCCATAATAGGCCTGCTCAGAAGCCAGAGTGAAGTTTTATCAACACACAAAGCCCAGGGCAAAAACTCAGACGCCAGCAGGAGCACTGAATAAATGAAGTTGAATTCTTTCAACACAGGTACCCTTTTATTTATATAAAATACATTAAAATATTCTTTAATTCAACACACAAATATGCTCTACTATTTTTCTTAAAAGGTGGTACTCTCTTCATCTAGATTTTTTTTCTCACTTTTGTTGCATTGTGATTACAGAGGTGTATTTTCTCTATGCTTAGAAAAAATGCTAATCAGCAATGCAAACATAAGGATAAATGACCATTTTTAGTTGGCCCTGGTGTGGGGTATGTGGTAAGGAGTGGTGAAGATTGTGGAGAACTGAAAAGCACTCAATGCATATAAACCACGTGTCTGCTTCTTAGCTCCAGCCACCTCTGGCTAGGTGGGAATGTAGGTGCCACCTGTCACAACTTTATTTTGAAAAGAAGCTAGAAATCTGGATTTTTGATATAAGCTCTTACATAGTGGTTCTCTGCTTAAGAAAGTAATATGCAGATGAGAGGAAGCACATCTGTGGACCAGATCCAGCCTATGGGCCATTGGTTTTCAATCTTTGGTCAAGGCTAATGACTGCATTGCACAGATGGGGAAACTGAGGCCCATAAATGGAAAGAGACTTGCTTGAGGTCACAAACAGTCCATTTCAGAGATGTAATTAGAGTCAAACTCATTCATATGCCTCAGGGTCTGACCACAACTACTTTCCTAGCCTCAGTTTCTGGTGGCTCTATCTCCTCAGTCACCCAAGTATCACACAAACTGGCCTTACCAGACTGACTTCTTAGTGTTTGGTCAGACTGTTCTCTCTGCTGAAATGTCCTCCCAGGCTCAGGTCAAATGTCAGCCGCTCTTGGAGACCTCCCCCATTTCTTCAGGTGAAATTAGTCTCTCTTATGTAGTGGGATTATAGCATTTCTTGCTCTGGGTTTTAATGTTTTAGTCATTTATTTGTTGATCCTAGTCTGAGCTTCTGGAAAGCAAGGACCCTGGGAATTTTATCTGGGGAACCCTAGAGCCTAGTTCAGTATCTGACAGATAACAGGTGCTCAATAAATGCTTGTGTAACAAATAGAGACTTAAGCAAGAGGATAATGAACACAGTATGTGAATGAAAAAAAACAGACTTTGTTCACCCAGCCTGTGTTCTTCATGACGTACATTATCATCAGGATTTTTTGCAAAAGAAAAAAAACTAGGTAGAAATATGAGGCCAGGCACAGTGGCTCACACCTGTAATCCCAGCAATTTGGGAGGCCGAGATGGGACCTTGACTTGAGCCCAGGAGTTCGAGACCAGTCTGGAAAACATAGGGAGATCCTGTCTCTATAGATAATAAAAAGGATTAGCCAGGCATGGTGGTGTGTGCCTGTAGTCCCAGCTACTCAGGGGGCTGAGGTGGGAGGATTGCTTGAGCTTGGGATTCTGAGGCTGCTGTGAGCAGTGACAGTGCCACTGCACTCGTGCTTGGAGGGGATAGAGTAAGACTCTGTCTCAAAAAAGAAAGAAGGAAAGAAGCAAAAAAAAAAGAAGGGAGAAAGGAAGGAAGGAAGGGTGGGAGGGAGGGAGGAAGGGAGGGAAGATGGAAGGAAGGAAGGAAGGAAGGAAGGAAGGAAGGAAAGAAGGAAGGAAGGAAGGAAGGAAAGAAAGAAAAAATATGAAAAGGTAGAGCAGAGAGGCTGGGATAACAACAGTCCTGGTGTCAAACACTGTCATTTACAGACTGCATGATCCCTACCTGATGACATATTTAACATTGAAGCCCAAGTATTCTTGTCTGTAAAATGGGTTCATAACAGCACCAACATCAAATGGGCTGCAAGGATCAGATGAGGTAATGCATATAAGTCACTTAGCACAGTGCCTGGCAGATAGTAGGTATTCAATAAATGCTAGTTAATATTATTATTATTAGAAAGATAAACTAAATGGCTCTTTTCTCCTTCGGTAGTTCCCAGCCTCCTCTTCATCCCGCCCAAAGATAAACAAACAAAACAGCAACAGCAGACAGGTAGAATTCAGAAGCTAGCACAGGACTGTGATGGGAACCCAGGGTTTTGGGCTTCCAGCCCAGCCTTCTGCCGTCTTGTCTTTCTCCTCCTTACTCTGTTGCTTTGAAGTAAGACTCTCTGTAAAATCAGCATTTTCCTCGGCAAGCGGGGACATAGAGAAACACAGCCATGGTTTGCTCAATGGAGCTTTTCCTGCCTCAGTAAACACGTCCCTGAGAGTACCTACACCAACACGCAATATCAGTGCCGGCCTGAGGATTACCAGGCAGAAGGGGCTGCAGGAGTGGGATCCCTTATATGTTTTCATCTCTCTCCTCTCCAGGAAAACAAACAGCTTCTGCAGACTCTCAGTTGTCCATTATGGTAAAGTCTGTGATCATCGTAGGAAGCCAGCCAGCCCCTCGGCCATGTGCTTCTGGGATATGCTCTTACAAACCTACACCTATAATTTATGTCTCGGATCCAGTCAGAAAAAGAAGTGTTCTCTTTCCAAATTCAATTATGGTCCTTATAATAATTAATAACAATAATAGTTGTTGCTGTTCTCATTTGAGTATTATATATTATAAGGCAACCCCCCATTTAATTTATGACCAAATAAATGGGCTGATGGAGAGGAATGGCCCCGCATTTTTCAGTATAATATTTTGTTGCATTTGCATTTGGAGGAGGATTTGTGGTGAGCTGGAGGATTAAATCCCATGAAATCATTATACAAATTTCAAAATGTCAAGTACTCTGATAGAGATTATGATTTTATCTTCTTATTTTGACAGGAAACCGTGTGTGGCCACCTCTGTCTTAGAACAAGCGATGAAGGGAGGCCAGGAGAGACCAAATAAAGATAGAGGAGCTTGCGAGTTTCCTGATCAGCTGTCTTTTCATTCTGCTCACTTGTACGACAAAGCGTAATAGACATTTTCCTTTGCACAAAATAATAAGAGCAGTACTTATCGCGCGGTGCCTCCAGCCAGTGGCAAAAGGAAATTAGAAAAGTCCAATGAAGCTGAGAAGTAATTAATCATCATACAGTGGAGCCTGTCAAATCAGAAGGGTCCTTCCAGCTGATAATGCTCCCCAACTCAATTTAGACTGATAGAAATTAGAATTCTTTTTTTCCTCTGGCAAAAACAAAAAGACAAGAGTTAGCACAAACGTGGCCAACTGTTGGCTTTCTTGACTGCCTGACCCATTTACAGCGATGTTTGCATCAAGTTTAACTCAAGCCAAAATTGAAGCAACATCATTTACTCCTCAAGGCAATGGGAAATCATCACTATGCTGTTTTAAGACTCCCCCTCCAACCACTACCGCCCTTTCTTCTCCCCTTTACCCACACGAATAGCCATGGCTGCATAAGAAAAATTAAAGGTTGGTTCTATTGATCAGGTTGGCTGCTCTCTCCATAGAGTTGTGGGAGGGCAGCATTTAACAAGGCCTGTAATGAGTCTGGGCTCTTTGGAGATTAAGTGAAATAAATAAAATGGGTTCAATAGGAGCCACAGAGGGCTTTTGGCAGAGGGAAGTAGGATAACAAGCTGCTGTCAGATTTTTAAGTCTTGGAGCAGGCACCGGGGTGCAGGGAGGAGGGGAAGATGGCGCCCCCTCAAGGAAAGACATCTGCTTGTTGGAACAGCCTATGTTGCTGATAGCATAGTCCAGTGCCTCCCTGCCCCTACTCACCACGACCTCCAATTTGGGTCTTGCCATGCTGTAAAGGCCAAGTTAATATTGCTATTGATTCCTCTAGGTACCCCTGAAGGTAGGGCCTCATACAGGCTAGGGCAGGGATCTTGAACTCAGACATGCACAGGGAGCAGGAAGGAAACAAAATGAATGAAGCTGGCAGACAATGGGCAATAGGGAATGGTGGGGTCTGGGCTAGTTGGAGCTTGCATATCTTTCCTAAGGGGGGCAGTTTCTAGTCCATTCTTGGCAGTCATTGCTGGCGGGCAATTCATAAGGTATATTTCCAGGTCTTCTGATTTGCCATGATAAGCCTCAGATCCAGAATTCAATGTAAAATCTCCAAACTTTTATTTATTATTTATTTATTTATTTATTGAGATGGGGTCTTGCTCTGTCAGCCCGGCTGGAAGGCAGTGGTGCAATCTCGGCTCACTGCAACCTCTGCCTCCCAGGTTCAAGCGATTCTCCTTCGTCAGTCACCCTAGTAGCTGGAATCATAGGCACACGCCGCCATGCCCAGCTAATTTTTAGTAGAGACAGGGTTTCACCATGTTGGCCAGGCTGGTCAACCTGCCTCTGCCTCCCAAAGTGCTGGGATTATAGGCGTGAGTCACTGCACCTGGCCAAATCTCATAACGTTTAAATGTAGGCAACTAATTTTTGTTTTTCTGAGATAGGTTCTTACTCTGTCACCCAGACTAAAGTGCAATGGTGTGATCATGGCTCACTGCAGCCTCTTTATTCCTGGGCTCAAGTGATCCTCCTGCCTCAGCCTCCCATGTAGCTGGAATGACAGGCATCAGCCACTGTGTCCAGCCCTAAAGAAATATTTTGAAGTATGTGGGCATATCCATCATCGCCTACCATTTGTGGCTGGTCCCTAGAGAGGTCCATTTGTGGGCCCTTAGCAGACAGTGTATTTCAAACAAGCCGTTGGGTCCTAAAGACCAGTGTTTGAACTCTGGATCTACCCTAGTTGGTTGTGTAATCCAAAGCAAGGGACTTAACTCCTTGGCGTCTCAGTTTCCTCCTCTGTAGAAGGTAGGTAATATTTAGCATCTACCTTATAAGCTGGTTAAAAATGCAGAGTACTCACTGCAGTGCCTGGCATACAATAAGTATTCAACAAAGGGCACCGGTGAATTGAATCATCACACTGCATCAATCAAAGTGCATCTATTTAGACAATCTTGCCTTCCTGCCCTCTCTTTTTAGACCTCACACATCTATCTTTCTCAGCTCCTTACTGGGAACTTACTATTAAGACACCTAGCACCAGACATGGTGGTTCATGCCTGTAATCCCAGCACTTTGGGATGCCAAGGCAGGTGGATCACTTGAGGTCAGGAGTTTGAGACCAGCCTGACCAACATGGTGAAACCCCATCTCTACTAAAAATACAAAATTAGCCAGGCGTGGTGGCGGGAGCCTGTAATCCCAGCTACTTGGGAGGCTGAGGCAGGAGTATCACTTGAACCCGGAGGCAGAGGTTGCAGTGAGCCAGGATCTCACCATCACAGTCCAGCCTGGGCAGCAAGAGCAAAACTCTGTCTCAAAAAAAAAAAAAAGACACCTAGCAACTTCCTTCCATGGGAGAGGCAAACTAGAAACTCATCAAGTTGTGAGAATTATAGAACTTCAGACTGCAAGTATGCTGCTCAACGCAAACACATTCTTACATAGAAAACAAAATTGTCACCTCCCTCAAGCTAATATGGCTGCCCACTTAGTTGCCTAGTCCTGCTTATCATTTGACAGATGTGGGTACAAACGGAGTTAGGGGACAGGCTGGGTGTGGTGGCTCACACCTGTAGTCCCAGCACTATGGGAGGCCAAGGCAGGTAGATAGCTTGAGCCCAGAAGTTTGAGACCAGCCTGGGAAACAAATCGAGACCTTGTCTCTACAAATAATTTAAAAAATTAGCCCGGCATGGTGGCATAAGCCTGTGGTCCTAGCTACTTGAAGCATGAGGATCACCTAAGCCCAGGAGGTAGAGGCTGCAGTGAGCCATGATCGCTCCACTGCACTCCAGCCTGGACTACAGAGTGAGACCCTGTCTCAATAAAATAAAAAATAAAAAAATAAGTGACGGGACAATCTGGGGACTTGGAGGGAGGTAATCTCTTATAAGTGGTATTTATCCATAGGCCTTGTATGCAAAAGGTCTCAGGGATTCCCACTTTTTTTTTTTTTTTTTTACTTTCTCCATATCCGATAGCAGAGAAACAACCACAGCAGTGACACCTGTGCTGGCAGACAACCACAGCCATGTCTTCTATTCAATGTCTTCTACTTTCGTTACCTTTAATCCTGACAACAAACACTGCATGGTTAAGTATTGTCATTTTCTTTTCACAGGTGAAGAAATGAAGACTCAGAGCGGTAGAATACCTTGCTGATGGCCACACAGCCAGAAGGCAGCAGAACTGGGTTTTATGTTGAAGACTCAGGTTACATCTGCTATTCAACATTGCAAAGCTCACCCTGGTTTCCCTTTCTCCTCTCTCTTGATGTTTTTCTTTGACTCTCTTGCTCATTCATTCACTCATTCATTCAACAAATATTTATGGAGTGCCTACTATGTGCCTGATACCTTTTTAGGGTGTCTCAATGTCGTTTCCAGCAACAGTGACTGTGGGGCCTGAGAGAAGGAAAGATGGCGGCCAGCGCTTCTAGTTCCATTTGAGGCCATTTCTAAGAGAAGAAAGGGCTCCAAAGAGTCTGGGGAGGTTGCTCTCTATTCTGTCCCCTGGCAGGGGGCTTTCTTCTAGCACAACAGATGGTGAGGGGAAGCACAGTCCCAAAACTGGCCTCACGGGAAAGACAAAATCCATCCAAACTGTCCTGGGTCTGCTGGAGAATCTGAACGCCCCATGGTGGGCCCAGAACAGGAAGGGAGGAAGACCTCAGGGGCCTATTTCCTGCCGGCCACAGTCAAGTGGTTGAGTAGTTGCATGGGTTCTGGTGTTCTTTCCCCAGGGATATGGCATGGCTAGGAGGCGGCTGCATTCCCTTTCAGTGAGGTGTCCCTGAGCACAAAAAGCTCCCATCTGCGAGCCTCTGCAATGGGCTTGATTTGACCCGCCTAATCACAGCATATCTCCACATTTGAAATATTGCCACCAGATAGGCTCTGCCATCCTTTGAATGCTGGGGGATTGAAGTGCAAAGGAGACACTGTGTCAGGCAGCACTGTCAACCTGGCACCTGGGAGTGAAGGGTAGTAGCACCCACTGTCTTCTCTTCTTTGTCCTCAAGGGAATGAGGGCCGCCAGGCACAATGGTAGGAAATCCAGACTTCTGAGGGCCTTGTCCTGGTCATGGAGGCATTTGTCCAAGGCCACACAGTGGAGAATAGCTCTTTCAGAGACCACTGGTATTCCAGCCAAACAACCCACAAAGCTTCCTGCATGTTAATAATCATATAATAATAATAGTGCTGGCCAGAACTTAATGGGTACCACGTGCCAAGCTCTGCTCTAAGTCCTTTACGTATATAATTCACTTAATCCTCACAACAAATTTGTGGGGTGGGTGCTATTATTATCTCCCTTTTTACTGATGAGAAAACTGAGGCACAGAGAGGTTATTTAGATGGCCTAGGGTCACACAGCTAGGAGCCACACCACCAGAATCCAAACCCCGGCATCTGGCTCTGTATCTGTGTTCTCCGGCACCATGCTGTACTCTTTCTTGATCCATGAACTTGAGATGTCTACATTAAAAAATATAGCCAATTGGTTTTCTTTTTATCATCTGGAAATGGCAGAAGGAAAGAAGGGAAGCAGGGAAGGAAAGCAAGATGAAGGGAGGAGAAATGGAAAGAGGGTAGAGGAAGAAAGAGGAGATGCAGAGAGCGAGAGAGAAATAATGAGGCGAGATGGAGGAACTGGCGTGCCTGAAAGTGAACCACACTCCAGGCGGCTGCTGAAATCTACATTTTCTCCTGGTTTATTTACAGATTGGGTGTTAGATCCTAATAAATGGGAGGATTTTTAAAAGGTCCTCAGGATAGCAGAGCCAAGCTAAGCAAACGGCTCGTGTACACAGCCCAGGTGAGATGAAAGGCACCAGCCATCAGGCGACCACTCAAGGTTCTTTATCGGTCGGCTGGGCCTCTGCGGGTTTGAGTAAACCCAAGTAGGCGGTGCTGGCGGAAAGTTCAAAGTCATTTTTTCAAGCAGATAACGCAATCAAAAGTTTGTTTATCTGTTGAAATATTTAGGAGAACAAGATATCACTTTGACCTGCCTACACCTGCGACCTTTGTGAATGCAGTTAAGATGTGTTTTAAGCTTGTTTGTAGTCTTAATCTTTAATGTGCTTCTGCATTTTTCAAAGGGTAGAATTTGGCATTAAAAAAACAAACCAAAAAAAAAAAAAAAGAGAGAGAGAGATTTCTGTGCCATCAAGAGAGGTATGTTTGGTAACCTTAGCCGTTCCCATGCATTCTGGAAATCAAGAGAAAAAAGTGTATGGTCCGATCTCAGCCTTGGAATGGAAGCAGTGTATCTCCTTCCCTTAATCCAAAACACCAAGATGCGGAGCTGAAGCTATCACCTGACTCCCCAGGCACTGGCCCTGTGGCCAGAACTGCACTTGAAGATCTCCTTAGAAGGGATGGGGACTCCAGAAATGGAGCTTTAAGTTAATCAGCAACTTGTTTGTGTCCTGGAGCCCTGGGTGTTTGAAGTCACATAGGACTAATCTGCACAGTCCATGGTTGATCCTGTCGAAGAAAATTCATTTTGTAATATAAACAAGGACGAGAATTTGGGACACAGAAATACTTAAATAAAAATGGAATATCCTGAGTCCTACTTTTTCCCCCAACCAGGCTTTCCCTGAGCCCACTTATTTATGGTTTTTCCAACCCTACTGGGACTATAAGATGGAGATAATACTGTCCCCTTAACAGAGTTATCAGGAGCTCTAAAGAGGGCAGAGAATGTACATAAATGTCCACATGGTGTTTGGCATACAGAAGCAAAATGTGTGGTAGGTTTCCTACTCTTTCTCCTCCTTCTCCTCACCTTCATTGTCATCTTCATCAGTATCATTATCATCTGTCATCAGAATAACTCATATGTGCCTACAAAAATATCTTCTTCCAGCTTGATTACGGGAAGGAAGACTCAATTCTTGCCTTTCAAGATTGGTAAAGAAATCTATGGCCTTCAGGTTTCGGGGGTAGGCTGGAGGCAGGGAAGGGAGCACCTAAGATCTGTCTACAGTTGGTTCTGTGGAGACCTCATCTGCCTGGGTGTAATTCCCCTACTAGAGGGATGAACTGAGGTCGGGGTAACCAATGGCCAACTGTCATCTCCCCAAGCCACAAAAGGGAGCCCAACTTAGACTTCACATTCCAGTGTTGGGTCTAGACCCAGAGTGGGTATAAAAGTAATCCAGAAAGATGGGAAGGCTTGTTCAAGATGGCAGCCCCATTGAGCCTGCCACAGTCTTCCCATGTGTGATGACGCCAGCAACTCAGTTCTGAGTCACAGGCGGCTGGCCACCCCCGTCATCTGCATGGGTTACGTTTCTTCGGATCTAACATGTTAGCTAGTATGTTTCCAGATCCTGATCTCTCGCCTATGAAATAAAAGTAATCACTGTTTTAACTACCTCACCAGATTGCTTCATGAAATAGTCATAATCATAACTAACATGAATGGAATCCTTTCTATGTGCCAGCCACTGTGATAAGCAGTATTACTTTGTATGATCTCATTTCAACTTTGTTTATAAGCAAATCAATGCAAATTAAAACTGCTAGGAGATACCATAACATTCCCATCAACATTTGGGAGAGTGTGAAATTGCACAACGATTTTTGGAAAAGAGTTTGGCAATATCTAATCAAATAGAGAAGTGTCTAAGTGAATCAGCTACTCTTTCTCTATTACACACACTAAAAATCCTCTTATGTATGTGCCCCAGGAGATACATACTAGAATTTTCATAAAGCACTGATTGTGACAGCGAGAAAGTTGAAAAAAAATATAAATATTCATCATAAAATGGAATATTCTGTGGCAATGAAAATAACTACTTAGCACTACACATATCAGCATAGATAAAGAAAGGCAGGGCTGGGTGTGGTGGCTCACACCTGTAATCCCAGCACTTTGGGAGGCCAAGGTGGGAGGATAGCTTGAGGCCAGCAGTTTGAGACCAGCCTGGGCAACATAGCAAGATCTCCTCTTTACAAAAAAGGAAAAAAAAGAAAAAAGAAAAAAAGGAAGGGACAGAAGAGTATAGAAAACCTTGTGTAGGGAAATATAATAAGTAGCTAAAGTTTACCTTTAAGAAGAAATACCTGGGAATGGCAGGGCAGTCTTACTCTCTGAGGAAGGGGTTGGGAGATGGAATTTGAGAGAGAAGCATACATAGAAGGGGCCTCCTACTATATTTGTAATATTTCATTTCTTAAGGTGGGTGGTGGCTACATGGGTGTTTATTATATGACTTTTTAGACCTCTTCGGGTGTTGTAAATATTTCCTAATTCATTGGTAAAAATAAATCAACTTTATTAAAATAAAATAAGCAAATGAAATTGAATCCAAACCTTGTGGAAGTCAGAACCCACTGGAAAAGACCTCTGGTCCCCACTGGGACAGGCCAGTGGGTCAGGAAGTCCGCCGGCTGCAGTTCCAGCCATGGGCCTCCGCCGAAGCACCCTGCACACAGCCTCGCGCTCTGGCGTGAATTTCAGGCGAAGGAAGGGTCAAGATGACGGGACAAGGGCAGACGGGGAGCACGAAGCCCCTGGATCAACCGAGGTCCCATCATGAGGTGGGAGAAATGATGGATTTATATATTTAATGAAAGGGTAACTCTGGAAGAGTAATAAAAATATGGTCAAGTAGGCAGGTATGTTTGGCGCTTTTTTTTTTTTTTTTTTAAATCTACACTCTGGAGCTCTCACTCTGGTACAATTCTTTTGTTAGATCAGGTAATATTTTTGAAAAACAGCATTACAAAAGGTTAAATGTAGAACAGATGTAAGTTATAAAATACAAGCTGATCAAAGCTGAGATTTTGAGACAGATATGTTAGCAAATGATGATAAATCCGTCCCAGTAGGACTGTAAGAAGCAGACAAATGTAACTATGGGAGAGTGAAAGTCAAGGGTTGAAACTGGGGGAAGGGGAGAAAGAGTGAAAACAAATGTTGAAGTTAATTCTGGTGAACTCACGCAGAACATCAATGAATCTATGCCGAGATAGGACAGTCAGAACGGACACAATATGCTCCATTTTCCTGAAAAGAATCATCAAACTCCTGGGTTTTGAATAATCCAATTATGGATTCAGATCCCCAAATCTCAGGGATCTCTCTTTATACCAGTTTCTGACTCTAGATTTCAACCTTTTCAAGAGACAGAGCCTGGTTTCTGGTTTAAAGCTTTAAAAATCGGCTTTAGACTTTGGGCATCTAAACTTCTCATTAAAAAGCCAGATAATTTATAGTCACATCATTAAACCGCTTCCTCAGCCTACCGTGATAAACTTATCATTTTGGGGGGGGGGGAGATTTCAACAAAACATTATGAAGACTCCTTTCTTGGAAGGCGGCAGAGAAACAAAATTAAATAAATCAAGCCTCTCTGTGTCAATAAATGAAGCCCATGAGAAGTAAACTATTTACTGAGGCTTAAGTGAAACAGAAAACATTTAAAGATCAAGAAAAAAGGAGGTAATTGTTCAGCCTGTCAGCAGGGGACCGCTGTGATAATTTGATCTGAACTCTGCTAACAAATGACCGAGCCGTTCTTCCAACTTTAGTATCTGTTTATGCTCCTACAAATTGAAACCCCACAGCTCAGCTGCACAGAACAGGGCCCAGTACAATAGCACATTGGCCCGACGATTAGTTCAAGCTGGGGATGGATTAGCTGTCCATCCCAGGCCTCCAAACCCTCCAGAATATTTTGTCTTCCCTGCTGAGGTAAAAGGGTGCAGACATATGCAACTAATAAAGAAACAGGCTTCTATGGACTGGAGGTTGAGTGGAAGGAATGCAGAACAAAACTATAAAATAATAATAGACAAAGGGGCAGTGAGGACTGGGGAACTCAATACCTCCTCTGCTTACCCAGGCAGGACTGTAGCACCCACATCTCCGCCAGTTTTCAAAACGGAAGGGGCCTGGTGCATGTGTGATCTCCCAGCACATGGTTGTGGGCCAGGCGTGCCAACGTTCAGGGCTGACATGAGATCAAAAGCCTGATAAATGAGAGGAAAGGGAATGTTTGACCCACTAAACCATATTCTACAAGAATCCCAGGCTTTTAAAGTAATAAGAAAGGCTATAAATTACAATGTCTTGGGTATATTCTGATGCACATGAATGTTATTCATATGTAATGTTTTTAGAGAGATTCATGAGCAATTGAATGCTTAAGAATCCAGTCCCCTTTGACAATTCTTCATCTCCAGTCGGAGTCCACATTTGGGGAAAAGCAACTTATCATCTCTCTGGAGTTTCAGAAACTGAAAATCATAATTAGGTTAAAAAAAATTCTTTAAATAAATAGGAGCAAATTCAAAGTGACACCAGACATCCATATAGTGCTTCCTTAGACCAATAATGTGTCACATTTAGAAAGGAAACCTCATGATTGAATGAAAGAAAAGATGAATAAATGAATGTAACAGGATAGCATAGGATTAGAAATATGGGCTATGAGTTTGAGGGCTTTCTCCCTCATCACAAGCTGTGTGATCAATTACTTCATTTAGCCTCTTCAAGTCTCAGTTTCCTCATGTGTTAATAATAGTACTAGCCTCTGTGTCATACAGCTATTGAGAAGGAAAAGGAGGTTGTGTGCATAGGCACGGTGATTAGTACATTGTTAATTAAGTGTTCAGTAAACATTAGGTACGGTTCTGTTGATGTGGTTATTATAATTATCAACCAAAGACTGGATGAGTTTATAGATGGAAAGATGGAAAGGAAATTTGGGTTAATCTACAAATAATAATAATAAGCTCTGCTGAGAGATCAGAATACATGTAAAAACAATGACTTAATACAAAGGAAGCCATCGCAAAATTTTCCTACTATTTGGATTGTTAAAACAATCCAGACTTCTGGTGTTTTCTAAATTTTCAAACCATTTGACCCAGCCTACTCTGAGACAATGCTGACAAACCTTCCAGCAGAGGGCACTGGCCCCATTGAAAGATAGGGAGACCATTTTGAAAATGGCTGCCTTCGCTATCCCAAGGAAAACACTTAGGCTAGCCACGAGGACAAAAACATTTATTTTTGTCTGGGCAAATTTGCCTTCAGACCAAAAGCTTCTCAAGATGGCAAATGTTCTGCCTGCTAGGATGTTGCCAGATAAAACAATTACTTACTAGAGTCAAAATAACTCCAAAAGCTATGCACTGAAGAAAGCAATGAAGAATGAAAAGAGGTCAGGCGTGGTGGCTCACGCCTACAATTCCAACACTTTGGGAGGCTGAGGCCAGAGGGTGGCTTGAGTCCAGGAGCTCAAGGCTGCAGTGAGCTATGATTGCACCACTGTGCTTCAGCCTGGGTGTCAGAGCGAGACCCTATCTATAAATATATAAATTATAAAGAATGAAAAGAATACTTCACCTCAGACCTCAGCATTTCATCCTTCAGCTGGCCAGTAGTTCTCTACCAAGGGGGATTTTACTCCTCAGGGGACATTTGGCAATGTCTGGAGACATTTTTGATTGTCACAACTGGGGGTAGGGGTGGTGAGTGGTGGTTGCTACTGGTATTTGGTAGGTAGAGGCCATGGATACTGCTAAACATTCAATAGGATGGGAAGATGTTTGAGACAGCCCCCACGACAAAAAAACACTCCTGCCCAAAATGTCAATAATGACATGGTTGGTAAACCCTGATTTAGACAGAGGCACAATACTGATTTTCTACTTGGCTCAGCTTGGCTGGGGTACACATTAATTCTAAAGATGTGATGCTGTTGAGTTAAAATACTACTACTACTAATAATAATAATAATGAACAAAAGCGGCTCTTGGCTGACTAAGCTTCAATTAGGAAGTAGAGAAAACAGGTGCTGAGAACACCACTTCAATTTCCTAGCCCTAAACTTCAGAGAAATCAGCAGAATCAGAAAATTGTCCATCTCTTGATATCTTCCCAAAGTGGAGAAAGCCAATGGTTAGAGACTGAATACTTGCAGCTGTATTTAGAATCCCTGAGAGATGCTGAACATGCTGGAATTAAGCAGAGGTGGTAGGTAAATGGATTGAGGGAGACAGGACCCCAGAACCTAGTCAGTCCAATTTGTTCTGTCATTTGGCCAAGTTAGGTAACTTCTCTGGGTCTCAGTGTCTCACCTACAAATCAAGGCTACCTCCATCTGCCTTGCAAGGCTGTGGTGAGGATTAAGATAAACAGTGTATCTAAGTGATATTTTGTAATTTCAGGAATGAAATCCATACCCTAAAATGGCCATGATATTTTACATTAAGTTCTAAAGTTAACCAACATTGATTTGGCATTCCCTAGATACTAGGATTCAAATGGATTACCTCACTGTAGCCTTCTGTTATTATCCCCATTTTACAGACATAGCAACTGAGGCTCAGTTGTTACATAGCTACTTAGCGGCGGAGGCAAGGTTTGAACCCTAAGTAGTCTAATGTTAGTCTACAGTTTCAACCACTACCTTACCCCACCTACCACATTTAGAGATCAGGGCTGGAAGAAACATTAGAGATCATTTGGACAACCCTCCTAATTTCTCGGATGTATAACTGAGTCCCACAGGGACTAAGCAGTTTGCTTGTGATAAAGCTGGCATGGAAACAGGGGGTTGGGGGGGGGGGCGTCCTGACTCCCATTTCTTCCAACAAAGAATGGCTTTGCATTTTTTTTTTTCAAAATCAGATACTATTTTCCCAGCACAGGGTAAACACGAGACAAATCACTTAGCATGTGTATCTTAATAACCCGCCTTGACTGAGATGAATGAATTCACATTCAGTCATCATATAAGCCTATTAAATATTCTGGGAGGCTGCTGTATACATTTTAATGGATGTTGAAACACCTAGTGTGTGTTTATGGCTCTTTTAATCTTGCCAGTTTTACTAATATGATTAGTTCAGGGACCATTTCACATTGAGACTTAGGTGTCAAAACAGAACACAGAAGTTTCTAGAATGTTTTCTTTCTTGATTTTTGTCTTGTTTTTTAGAATGGAATATTTGGATCTCACCTATGAGCTCAATAAGGAAAGAAAAACACAAATGACTGAAAGCAGGACTTCAGCAGCTCTGAGAGATCATGGGTGGGAATCCACCTTTGTTCACTACGAAACACCCTGCTCCACAGTTTCTCATTGTGCTACCTTCCTTCAGGGAGACCCCAGGATTTCACAGGCTGATATCCCCAGCTACATCCAAGTTTCCAGACATGAGGATCCACAGGGCACAAAGTGAGGTGTCCCCAACCCTCCCTTTTTACAGCCCATGCCTGATATTTATCGTAACGTCCACAAGGCGATGGTGAACGGTGGCCAAATGAGAAGCTCAGTGTCTGGGAAAATGATTGAAAATGGCCAAATGCCGCAGTGAGAGTTGTTTGTTCTGGGAATGGAAGGAGGAAATTGTCAGAGGAAGTGAAATAGGAAATGAAGAGATCAAAGGGAGGAGGAAATAAGATTGAATTGAGCCCTTTTTGGATTCAACTTTGCACTCTTAACCCATGTGAGGCAAAAAGATTAGCCTTTAAACAGCTGGAGTTGGGGAGAAACACTTTCCAACGGGTGCATCCTGGCGACTGTTAGCTCCCACATCCCACCCCACAAATGGACTGCAGCAGGGGAGCTGAGGGAAGCCAGATCTGTTTCCTACAGAAAATCCAGTGGTGAGTGCCCCCAGGTAATCCCCAAATGCTCATTTAACCCATAATGCTCTAATATGTACAACCTGAGCTCAGACACTTGCCCCCAGAAAGAAGTGGGGCTCCTCTAGAACCACCCACTTTTGCAGCACTGATGGTGGGAAATGGGCCTTCCAAAAGGCAGAGTTTGTGATGGAAGAGTTAACAACAGGGATGAAGCTCCAGGGGGTGATGTGGTGATAAGCTAAGGGAACCAAGCCCTAAGAAAGATCCTTTGTCCAGGCTTGAATCTCTGGTCATCTGGGGGCCTGTCTCCTTCCAATCTTAGGGTTAGTACCTGTATTTTCCAATTGGAGTTTTGTTCCCTCAGCCCATGGGGGGACAAGTCTTTCAATAATAAATAGTTATTGATCACCTAGAGGGAGCCAGGTACTGTCCTAGATGCTAGGAATATGGAAGTAAACAAAACAGACAAATATCTCCACTCTCATGGAGCAGATATTCTAATGAGCAGCAGGCCAATTAAGTCAGATCAATAAGTTAAATATATGGAGTTTTTAATGGTGATGAGGATTAAGAAAACTAAACCAGGGAAGTAAGAAAGGGAGTGTTTTAGGAAGGAGGCCCAGAGAGGGGCCCTGAGGAGATGATATGTGAGCAGGACCTGAGGGAAGTGAGTTAGGGAGCCTGGGGGAACATCTGGGAAGACAGCTTCTCTCCTACCATCCTCTCCTTGCAGTGAGCCCACATCCACATGGTTTTCTAAGAGGTTTTACTTCTAGCAAACAGAGAGAACTTGTAAGACAAAAACAACAAAAACAAAAATAGGTTTTCTCCTGTCTTCCCAAAGGTCCACTGAGATATTAAAGATGGGACTTGGGTGTCCATCTCTAAAACACTAAAACCAGACCAATCTGCATTGTAGAGACTCCAACCAGTGAATCTTCAATTCCAAGCACTTTGCCTGAGGGAGAGGTTGGGCAGTGGGCAGGGATGGAGATGGATGAGTGGGAACAGCCACGGGCTTGGAGGATTGTCCATGGGGTTGGAGGTGGGGTCTGTCCTTGCTCCACTACCTCTGCCAGGCCTCTGCAGACCCTATTGGGTTGGTGAGATGGTGAGACTTGGGGCCTGGGGTAGGGAGGGGATTATTCCAAGTGGTGGAGAAATTCCAAAAGGCAGAGCTGGAGATAGGAGGGTGATTCCCAGGGCCACTATTTTGGGGGGACCTTATACATATAAAATCAAAGGAATGAGGCTCTGGGTCACCAATGGCTACTATCCCTGTTCTAGGGATTCAAACAGCTGATTTTAGACACCCAGTTTTTACTCTACAGCCTTATACATTAACCAGGAGGAGATTTGTGACATCAACAAGCAATGCTAGGATAAAACACACATGTGCAGGCACACACACTCTGGATCCGAGAGATCTGACAGTAATTACCAAAAGCTGACAATTAGTTTGGTATCCAGCATGCAAGTGGGGTCTGTAATTTCCAGGTCCAGAACTCTGCCATCTCTTGGTTTCTTGGCATCTGAATACCAGGTAGGGTTCAGACTTTGTCTGATACCCCCATTCCTTGCTTGAGGACAGCTTGCAACTTGACGTTTTTGATTATTTCTATTTCTCTCTGGAAATTCAAACAGATGTTGGCTCAGGTCTTATACACTTTAAGAACTAAATCACATTGTTCTATCTCTCAGCCCACACACTTTACCAAGAACACTGTCCTTCCAGGGGCTGACTCCTCATGATGGCTTCTGGCACTGAGCACCTGTTGCCAGAGCATCATCCCACCACCTGGCACGTGTGGTCCCCATGCCCCATGGTTTCCAGACTCAGAAATGGAACCAGCCCCACCATGATTCTCAGTCCCACCCTACTCCCAGCACACACACACATACACACACACACTCACCCTGTCTGTACCTAGTCGACTTTGCTGAAGGTTTGGAATGATAGAAGAGGAGGAATGGGTAGAGATTTGGATTACAGCTGTGCAGTTGAATTTTCAATCGCCACCCCTACTCATGGCTTCTTCACACCCAGCCATAAGGGATTTTTCAGTGGCCGAGTCACTCCACATAGCTACATCCAGCAATTCCTCTGTCCTCTTCTCCCTACTGCCATGTTCTCTCAGGGAATTTCTCCTCAACTCCCACTCTCATTCTCAGATCTCAGAAGTCTACCATTGACAGTCCCAAATCTATCAAGGTGTTCAACAGAAGCCAAAAACCTTATTTGTTTAATTAGATTCACTCTTCTTGGAAAGCAAGCCCCCATTTCAGATACAGAAAAATGTGTCCCATAATTTCGGAGCTGAAATCAACTAATACATGACAGGATAATTTCTTATTTCTCCATGAAGCCCCACATCGTACCAAAACACAACTACCAATAAAATGCTTCTCAGCTGTTTCATTAAGCTTGAAATCCCATTGGAACCAGCCTAGGGGGAAGCCTCCCAAAGCCCAGGGGAGAATGAGGCTCTAGGCATCTAGAGGAAGGCAGGGACTGGGCACCAGTCTGTGATGTAAGCCAAGAGTAATAGCTAAAAAATATTTGTTGGCCCTTCTCTCTGTTCCTGTCTCTTGAAACTTACTCATTTGTGCTGGATATCTGTAATTTTCTGCCAAGCATCTTTTATTTCAGGAACGCTCATACTCACCTACTGAGGCTGCCAATCACACGGCCCCAACTCCCAGGTTATGGTGCTGGACATGTAAGTCAGGTTGGACAATTGGATACTCTAGCTCCTGGCCACAGTAATCACCCATGAGGCATCGCCAGTCTTCTTTTAGAGCTTGGGAAAGGGGTGTGTCCTTGTCTCTGAGCTCTAGCTAAAAAGATGATATAAATATCTTAGGCCTTGTTTCTACCTGTGGAGACAGGGCAGGTGTCTGAGTATGTGTGTATGAGGTGGGGCATCCAAGTGGCTCAGCTGGGGCATTCACACACTTTCAGACTTACTACCCAAGAATTCTGCTCTCACTGCCACTAGCCACATAAACAAAGGGGGCCTGATGTCCAGGGCTCCTCCTTTCTCTCCCAGGCTGCATTCCTCAACTCCTTTTCCCATTGTCCCATCCTTCCATGAACTTTCCCCAATCTTTTCCTGGTGGTCACCTGCAGTGACTTGATTCCAGTATCCACAATGCCTGATTCCAGTAATCCTGCATTTCCAAAACTTCAATCACACATACATCATCTCACGTTTTTTTGTTCTTTTGCTGTAACCACTTACCATCTATGCTACTGATTACTTAATATGTTTCTTCAAAGAGACCCACTACTTAAACAGTTTATTTTATAAGAAAACTTTATATTATGATTGTAAATAGGAAATCTGGCATAAATAGAATATAAATAGACACACAAAAATAGTATTATTCGTAGAATTAGCTAACATGCTTCCCTAAAACTTGCTCTTTTCTTGTTAAAAGGAAAGCTGGCAAGAATTAGCAAAGTATTAAAGGCATATGAGCACCGAACTTAGACTTTCTCTTGTCATTATGATAATAAGAAGGATCAAAAGAGTTCATTTCCTCATTAACTCATGAATTAGTGTTGTGCCCATGTGTCACCTAAAAATCACTTGAGTGCCACTGGAACTTTGGGAAATGCTAAACTAATCAATAATCAATAGTTATGCCCTTATATTTAATTTGTTCGCTTTTTTTTCTCTAGACTGAAAGTCCCTCAAATGCAAACAATAGACTTGTATTTCTTAATAGTTTCACCCAAGAACCAGCAATTTTAGAGCTCATAATAGGCATTCAATAAATGTTTGTTGCCCTGGTCAAATCTAGCTTCATCTTAGGTTTAGAACTCTTGGCAGGCTGTGCTAATATATTTCTGGAGTTTTCTGGAGTATTATCATGCTCTTAAGAATCTCTGAATGACCCTGAATCAAACTGTCAGAAATATCAACTTCTTTCTAAGAATCCTAGAGAAGATACTTTTGAAGGTAGCATATCAGTTTCCACTCAGTTCCTGGGGTGCTGAAACTGTACTATTTCTTTCTCTTTAAGAGTTCAGGGAGACAGATCAGCTCTGTGATACTACCCTCACAAGACATGATCAGACAATCCAATTTTTTTCCTATGATGAAATTGATCCATATAATGGCTCTCACACTCATGATGACAAATACTGAAATTTTGAATTGGATCTTGAGCTCAATTTTCTTTTCCATGAGTATTTTATAGTGAGATCAACTTTCAGAGGAGAAGGTGCACAAAGACTCGTGAGTAACTTTGTCTCATTAACAGCCTGGAGAAATCCCAAGCTTCTCTTCACTGTCCTTCCTGGTTTGTTTAGTGTCCTGGATGGACGGGTGGGGGTGGAGTAGGAAGAAAGAAAAATTGGTATTGAAAGTTATACTTGAGAACATAAATCCTTTTTGTGAAGCAAAAGAAGAGCATGTTGATCTGTTCCAAGGATAGGTTTCTAGCCTTCTTAGACTACGGGTCTTTTTTAAAAAAATTAGCCTGATATTTAACATGTAAAGACAATGCCATATATTGCTATAGTTAAGGCCTGAGTAGAATCTCAATGAATCCCCAACAGAAGTGATATGTTAGCAGGCACTTCAGATCACCAGCGACAATTCATTTCTGTAGAATAATGTAAACTAATTATCTACAATGCGGAAGCAAAGACTGCGCCTGCATGATAAATTGCAGAATATTGCATTATAAAAAGAAATATTAATTCACATAACACAAAATTAAAATTGATGACAAACTTTTTCCTTTTTTAATTGTTTAATTTTTTAATTACTATTGTCTTGCAGCAGCAGACATCACATACCTCAAGAGGCACACAAATGTATTTGCCTGAAAGCACATTCTTTGCAGAAAAAAAAATGTTTATTCAGAAAATGAGTGTTTATTAGTTCTTTCTTTTATTTCATGAAAATTTATTTTCTCTCATGGGAAATAAATTTTAATGTGCTGTGTTTTTTTTTTTTTTGGTTTTTTTTTCTTTTGCAGGGGGAGGATTTTTTCCTAGCATACGAGTACATTTTTTATCAGAAAAATTCTTAAACTTTTAATAAAATGAAGGAAGCAAAACCGTCAAGATAAACACAAAATTTTAAGAATTAACATTCTGGCTGGAAGGTTGCGCTTTATACTTTCTCTCAACCACAAATTGTTATTTGCCACCATTTTCTCTCCTGAGCACTTAAGATAAACCCGAAAACCTGATGGAGAGATTCCTACCACTTAGTTCTCCTTATAGATGCAACAGGAAAATGCCTAAGTTATTTGTTTCTTTGCTGTTACAAATGAAATTAAAAATATAGATCTTGCTAAGAATGCCAATCAAGCAGGTGGCTCTTAGGGCATTACATGATATGGTTTGGCTCTGTGCCCCCACCCAAATCTCATGTTAAATTGTGATCCCAAGTACTGGAGGTGGAGGCTAGTGCAAGGTGATTGGATCATGGGGGTGGCTTCTAATGGTTTAGCACCATGGGGGTGTTGTCTTGTGATAGAGTTCTCACAAGATCTGGTTGTTTGAAAGTGTGTAGCACCTACCTTTCTCTGTTTCTTCCTCCTGCTCCACCATGTAAAGAAGGCGCTTGCTTCCCCTTCACCCTTCTGCCATGATTGTAAGTTTCCTGAGGCTTCCCCAACCATGCTTCCTGTACAGCCTTTGGAACTGTGAGCCAATTAAACCTTTTTTCTTCATAAATTACGCAGTCTCAAGTAGTTCTTTATAGAAGTGTGAGAATGAATTAATACATTACACTTAGATTGGATGGTGGGAGAGACTATTTAATCAATGGGGAATTTCTAGGGCACCATCTTATTAGTGGTTCTTCATTCAAGCTACCAACCAACTTATCCCCAATTTCTCCACAGCTTTCACTTCAGTGGCACCTGGAAATTTGGGGGATTTGAGTATTTAGACCCACAGCTCTGAATGAGTGGCCATGGGCCATGTGACTCTGCTCCCTTCCCTTCACAGCCAAGGCTGACTGGTCCAGAGTTCCTGACCCAAAGGTAACAATTTTCTAGATAGCTAAGGACAAGTCTGGTACCAAAAGCTCTGTCTAAATCAAGGTGAGAGGGTCAATCAGAGTCCTCTCCTGGGAATATGAGCTGAGAGGCTGAGTTAGTTAGGGTTGTATAGACAGGCTGTGCTGTGTTGTAGACTGGTGGCCATGTTGAGTCAGATGGAAATCAAGAGGAGACAGACATAAACAGAACAAGAAAAAGCAGATATAATAAAAGGGGGTAGACCTTGAAGGAAATATGAAGAGTATTGACTCTTTAGCTCCTGGGCATACCTGGCTCTATTGTTTTTGGATTCTAGACCTTAGCATCCTTGTAATAATACCTTCTTTTTATTTGCACTAGCTTGAGTGGGTTTCTGTGCCTTGGAAGCAAAATTGCCATGACCAGCATATCCTTTGAGGAAGCACATTGGCTGCTTCTCAATAGCCACCTCCTCTCACCTCTGGATCTTTACACATCTTTTACACTCTCTCTGCCTGGAGCACCTTTCTTCTGCTTTCCTTTGCTGAATCAACAATTGCCTTTCCCTTATGTCTTATGCAGAGACCCCCTCACCTCCTCAGAAGACTTTGCAACCCTCCACAAGTTGGGTGCTCTTCTCCTGTTCCCACAGTCTCTCTGCTGTGGTCTTCACCACTGTGCAGTAATCAACATCTTATATGTCGGACTTTGAGCTCTGAAAAGCAAATGGAAAGACCATAACTTTCCATCTCTTTATTCTAAGAAAACAGGACACCTTTTTTGTTGCAAGATGGAAAGACTAAAAATCAACAGATAATCTTGCAGATACGTTCTTTGACCTTGCATCCAAAATTCCTTCTCACCTATTTCTCACTACTGAGCCCCATGTTCTATTCCATTCAATAAAACAAAGATCTCAAGAGCCTACTTGCAGGGACAAAAAAAAAAAAAAAAAAAAAAAAAATGAAATGAAAGATCTAGTATTTGGTAGCGAAACGGAGTGACTATACTCAATAATAATTTAATTGTACCTTTAAAATAACTCAAGGAGTATAATTGGATTGTTTGTAACACAAAGTATAAATGCTTGCGGTGATGGATACCCCATTTACTCTGATGTGATTATTATGCATTATATGCCTGTATCAAAATAACCTATATACCCCATAAATATATACATCTACTATGTACTCACAAAAATTAAAAGTTAAAAATTTCAAAAACAGCCTACTTACTATGTGCAAAACACATGGTTGCCAATCTAGATGTCTGCTGTTCTTGAATCTTACACAGTAATTTCTTCACTTCAAGCCTTTGCTTGCAGAATTATTTCTATCATAAATGTCTCTCCTCATCCATCTCCAATTCTCAAAATCCTACGTCTCCCTCAGAACCCAGTGTAGGAACAAGCTCCTTCTCAAGGTCATCTCTGGTTTGCTTAATCGCCTCCTGTCTCCAGCAGAGAGGGGAATTGCCTTTCCAGGACCCCCTTGGCACTGTATGCCACCAGTCTTAAAACAGTCGGAATGGTCTGACCTGGATCCTGTCCCATGCCCCTCATTAAAATTAGAATCTCCTCTAGGCCAGGAGCCCTGTCTTGTTCAGGGCACACCTACCTTCCCCACTCCCCCATTAAATAAAGGATTTTTACCACTTAAAGTATCTTTGGGCTAGAAAATCCTTAATCTTCCAGGGTATTTTCATATTATCAGAGAGAAGCAAATGGTAATAAAATAACATATTGTGGGTTAAGGAAAAAAACTCCCAAATTAATGCCTTGGGTGTTCTTCCTCATACCTGTTCTTCATCCACATATTAGAAGGATAAAGGCCACAGTTTACGAATGATGTATCTTAGATCACTCAGTTTTTCAGCCTCCATGAGAAGTTTCAACTATGGTCACACTAGGTGTGACTAAGTGGACTGATCTGCCCTAGGAAATATTTCAGCAGCTCTCAGACCAAAAAAGGTGTTTTGATTTACTTAATTAACCACGATCTTGATTACTGAAGCATGGTGCCTGCTGGTCTATTGAAGTTTTATGGAAGTTAAGAAAAACTGGAGAGAAAATATTTTTTTCCTTGCTCAGCTTTTTTATGTCTAAGCATTAGTATTTACTACTACTCACGCTTCAGAGACAGAATGGGCATCATCTCCGCAAAAGAAAATAAAACAAAACAGGCTGAGTATGGTGGTGCATGCTTATTGTCCCAGCTACTTGGGAGGCTGAGGCAGGAAGATCACTTGAACCCAGGAGTTTAAGGCCAGTCTGGGGAATGTAGTGAGACCCCGTCTCTCAAAATAAAAAAAAATAAAAATAAAAAAAGCCAGAACTACCATAACATGTTACCATAAAACTCTTATTGAACACCTACTATGTGTCAGGTATTGTTCAAAGAGCTAGGATCCCTAAGAAGTAGGAACTATCATGTTCCCACTTTGTAGATGAGTAAAATGAGGCATAGAAGGATAAATGACTTGTCCAATACCAGACAGCTGGTATATGATGGAGCTGAGACTTGAATCCCACCTGACTGGGCCACTAAGCTGTTACTCTCAACTGTTGTGCTCTACTCTACAGAGTACATAGGGGATCAGGGTTGCCTTCAGGAGGCATTTTAATTTATACCTTCATCTGCTAATAACTAATCACTTGGCTTTGTATTGTTGCAATGTAGGAATTTCAAAACTGATTTTCTTTCATCTTATCTGTTCACTAATGAAAGAAATCATGAAATACAGCAGGTAGAGGATATTTGACTCATGGCACAAGTAGGGCAGGCTCTCAAAAGTCAATCCCTTTTCCTAAATCTCCATTTCACCCTTCTCTATATACTTTGGCAGGATCTCTCAAATTTCTGTGACTTCAGCCCCAATGTTCTGTTATTTTCCATGTACCAGCCCCGACTCCCCATGCACTCCCAACTCTTCTCTGACCTCTGAGGACTGCATCATCCAGCTCTCCCTTGACTCAGGCTTCTGGCTGGGTTGTTGATAGAAGGCACCAGCAGGATGTTGGAAGGTGGAAGGAAAGAGAAGTCAGGGTATTATTTCTCTCTCCCTCCCGGCTTCCCAGTAGAGCAGCTATCTCCTGCCTTCAACGTCCTAGTTCCCATTTGGTTCTGGGAAAACCATCCCTTCCCTCACTACTCAGCCGTAGGAGGCTAATGGCTTCTCACTGTTGCTAGTCCCTGGGTGCTGCCATTCCTGCTGGTTCTCCTAACCCCGCGCACATCTGCATAACTCATCATCATTTTAACCTCTTTCCGGTTCAAACTCTTCAAGCATGCTGTTTTGCTTTATCCAATGACGACTTATATTATTATTTACCAAATATTTTTTCCATCAATTAAATTATTTTATATTTAATTATTTACAGACATTCAACCCCTATTATAAATGGAACATCGTGTTCATTTACCATAAATTGAATTACAACCATTAAAAAAAAAAACAGGGCAAACAGGTCGATATCAGTCAACTCTAGCTAGCTATTATTGCCTGCCTGCTCAGGCTCTGAGCCTGAGTTCTGCCCTCTCTGGTAAAGATCGACATGAACAAGAGTGAAAAAGTTGTTAGAGACATCCTACCATGAAACTGAGACTTCCCAGCTGGTTCAACCAGAAGGATCGAGAGAAGACTGTAACAGGAATAACTTTCTCCTGGTGTGAATCTATGTTATTTGATACCCATCTGGAAGGTAATTTGTGTCTCAACTTTTGGGTAACACTGCCTCACAAAAACCAGTAGCAAGTAGCTATGGACTCAATTAATAGCCTCCAATTATGTCTTCGAGGTGAAGCTCAAGGATCATAGAAGATACTAGATAATTCTAGAAGAGACTGGAAGATGACTTTAGCGTAAGGAAGCATAATATCCACTTATGTACTTCCATGAAACAATTAGTCCTCTCTTAACAACAACACTAACAACAACAAAGACATATGCTTTTTGCTTCCAAGAGAAGTTGGTCTTTGCTAATACTCTTCACAAGGCAAACTGAACAAACAGGAACAAGTGGTTCGGCCTCAGAGAGTGCAGTGTCAACATGCACGTGTGCAGAGGAGCGTGTTCCCATGAGGCTCTAAGTATGCGAGGAAGTTAAACTTTACCAAAGCAAACATTTTAAGATATGCACATAATGGTACTTCTTATTGGCTGGTGAGAATGATACAAACAACATCAACACGTTCCTCTTTCACAATCTGATAACCATGAACTAATATTAATTCCACAATGTCAGCAGCAACAGTGTTCATCAGAGATACACGTTGCTAGTCCCAGCTTGGTTGAAAATACTCGTTTAAAGCATGTCCAGGGCCTTTTTTTGTTACATTCACCCAGCCCCGTTGTTCCTGCTGTGTTTTATTAGGCAAATATAAAATTAACAACACAGCAATAATTATTTCCTAAACTGGTTCCAACACAAATTTCCAATTTGAGGTCAGATGTATTGCCTAATAAAATTTTTACAGCTGCAGTCAAATCGTGGTAGTTAATTCCTGGAAAATACAATTCTTAATTCGCCAGAATTAGTTTTAAGTCTTGATTCATCCCATAAAGATGAGTGTGTATTACTGCAGTTTATACAAAATGTTCAAATAGTAATATCCAATATAATAGCGTGCATAATTTCAGCTAATTCAATGTTAGAGGTATTTGACCTACTTATACTTTCACTGAACCATACATCAGGGCTTTAAGATCATTGGGTCTGATCTTTCTAAATTGCCCTTTCCCGAACTGCGTAAGTATTGCTTAATGCTATGCAGCTAAACATGGAATCGTGTCAAAGAGGAAAGAATAATTAGAATATCCATGAAGTGGGGTTCTATTTATACTCCTATTGCTACCAGCCATTTGTTACTTTAAGACCTATGCCTTAATCACAATCTCTGAGCCACTGCTCTGAACTGCAAAATTCACACACATGTACCTGCAGAATTCAAAACTCATTTCATCTGCTCAGGGTTCCCAAAGAGTACTTTTAAAACAATTAAAATAGTAAATGCAGGAATAACACTAATAGCAAATATGTTCAGCACCCGTTAGGTACCAGACCCTATTTTAAGTGTTTTACATAGGGTAACTTTTTAATCCTTGCAACTATCCCAGGAGGCAGGTTTTATTTTACTCATTTTACAGACAAGGAAACAGGGGCAGAGATGGTAAGGAACTTACCACATACAACAAGGTCACATGGCAAGTGACAGAGCTGGAGTTCAAATATCGGAAATCTGGCTCTAAAGTCCCTGCTTTTACTAATACTAGTATTATTATTTTATTTATTTATTACTTAGAGACTGGGTCTCACTCTATCACCCAGGCTGGAGTAGAGTGGTGCAATCACAGCTTACTGCAGCCTCAAACTCCTGGGCTCAAGCAATCCTCCCACCTCAGCTTCCCAAGTAGCTGGGACCACAGATGTGAGCTATCATGCCCAGCTAATTTTTAACAAATTTTGTGTAGAGATGGGGTCTCACTGTGTTGCCCAGGCTGAGCCCCTGTTTTTGACCATGCTACAATATTATGGAAAATAAAAAATCTTACCAAAAACAAATAAATTATCAGAATTCACCACGTATGGTAAGGAATTTTTTCTTCTATGTGCTGAGGGCAACAGAAGAGAAATTAGACTCGTGAAATATTTAAAAATAACAAAGACAAATAAGAGAATAGTACTTGAGGTTCTGCTTCATGGGTTGTCTCATGCAAATATTTTTTTTTCTAAGTGTCTAAATCATGCATTGGCATCAGCAAGGATCTAGAAAATTCTCCAAGGATAAAACCTACAGACTTCTGGAAGAGGCCATCTTCTGCCAGCCACATGCAGCCTGAGTTCTCAGTGAGAACCATGCAAGTTGAGTCATGCTTTCTTTGGCCTCTAGAAATAATTTGTTCCTGGGCCAGAGTCTTGGCACCCGGTTGCAGGGTGGTGGAGAGGGCCAGACTTTTCTACCTTGATAGACCTGAGTTAATTCCTGTTTGGCCACTCCTTAACCATGTGCCCTAAAGCAAAGTACTTAGTGGGTTTTTGCCTTCATTTTCCACATTGTAAGTAGGGTTGTATCATTTTTTTTTTTTCTGTGTAGTCGAGTCACCCTACTTTTAATGCTCTGATTTCTCTGTCAGTTAGAGTTCTTGAATTGCAAGCAACAGAAACCAAGTCTGGCAAACCCAAGGAAAATGAATTCATTGGAGAGACATGGAAGCCACATCGTGAAATGGAAAACCCCAGAATGAGCTGGAGAAGGGACAAGAATGAGAGCTGCTGGGAGCTGCAGCAAAGACAGAAAGAGACAAAGCATGCCAAGTCCACTGTGTTGTGAAAGCACTCAATAAAGATTCATTCTTCCCCCTTCTGTCTCAAGCTCCCTTTCACCAAATTCTTCATCCATTCCAACACATACTGTGTGCCTACTCTGTGCAAAGCACATTGAGCAGTATGAAGAATGTAAAAATGAATAACTCAGTCCCTGCCAAAAAGTCAGCCATGCCCTCACCCAGGGTATTATTTTATGTTGTTGAGAAATACCCAAATGAATCATTCATCTCTGAAATAAATGGCTAATGTCAAAACATTTACTAATGCAGACAAAGCTGACTGAAATAAATGGTTGAATAACCCATTGTTTGGAAATCTACAAGAGTAATATATATTACAATCAGATAAATCAAAATTACAAAGGATTTTCTGCTGCTTTTCAAAATGCTTGCCAGAAGTCTGTCAAATGACAGTTGGAAGGATAATAAGTTTAACAAGTGGTTGCGGGTTACCTCCAGGGAATGAAACTAGGGAGTGGGACTGAGGCGGGGGAGGGAGTGGCGGTCGGGGGGCAAGAAGGAAGGTCACTTCCCACTTTATAATTCCCTAAAGTGTGTGGATTTTAAACTGAATTTATGTATTTATTTTATAATAATTAACTAGTTAAATAAAAATATATTCATTAGGGTATTTTTAATGAAATAAAAAACCAGCTTGAGCTAGCGAAGGCAAAAGAGGGTTTAGTGGCTTAGGATGTAGGCAGGGAGGGAGTGGAGGTGAAACCAGGGCCTGGACATTCTCTCTTTATCTCCCCATCTTGGTCACTAACTCTTGTCTCTGCATTGTTCATCCCATCGCTGTTGCCGTGAACTAGAACCTCTGCTAATGGCTGTTCCTGGCCTCACATCCTCACAGCTTTATGACTGGAAAAGAAAATAGTTTTTCCCTCTAGTTCCAGTTGGAAAATCCCCAGGAGAGGACCCAACTGACCAGGATAAAGGCTGTTGCCTACCTATAAACTAGGGTTGAGAGAGCGTCATTAGCTCAGCATGGGTGAGGCAATGACTCTTCACTAATCAACACAGCAGGGAGCAGGAACAACGTGGCTCTCATTTGATCCACACACAGGGAGGAAAAGGAGCTAGGTAGAGCCAATCTAGAATGGAGGGAGTTGGTAGGAGCTGGGTGGTTCTTCCACTGTGTCCCCCGCAGTCTCTTACCTGACTCATCTGTGGACCCTGGTCCTCATACATCTCACACCAAGAGTCTTGGCTCAAAGAAGACCTCAGGAACCAGATCCTCAAGCTTGGGCGAGCCTTCTTATGAAAATGAAATAACTTGAGTGTCTGAGTCTTTTCCACTGAAGCATAAGCATTGAGTTATTAATTATTCTTGCTTTCCTTTTGAGCCAAATCCCATCAGATCAAGGACAGAACTATAAGCCCCTTCATTTCTTCTCATCTCTGCATTCCCAGCGCTTTGTATTTATACCATTAGTATTAACTGACCACTTACTATGTGCCAGGTGCTATTCTAGGGTCTGGGCATGCAGTAACAGGCAAAACATGCCTTACAGAGAATGTGTTCTGGTGGATGAGACAGCAATAAACATATATATATATATATATATATATATATATATATATATATACACACACACACACATAATGTATGCACACACACACACAGAAGCACACACACACAAACATCTTCAATCATTTCAGATTAGGATGTGGGCTATGAAGAGCCTTAAGGCAGGGTGTGGGGACAAAGAGTATTAGTGTGGAAGGAGGACATTTTAGAGATGTGGTCAAAGATGACTTCTTTGGAGAACTGACGTTTGAACAGAGACCTGGGTGGAGTGGAGTGTTCTCCAGGAAGTTTCAACAGCGTGGACAAAGGCCTAAGGTGAAAATGAACTTGACATGTTTGAGGAGCAGCAAGGTGGGCATCCCAGCCACAGCAGAGGAAAAAGGGGGCAGATGGAGGGAATTGAGGAGGGAGAGGCTGCTGGCCCCCATCATGTGCCTCCTTCCAGGCCACAGTGAAGACTTTTCATGTTATTCCAGGTGTGACGGGGCGCCTTGGAGTGTTTCAACCCGGAGAGTGACATGATCTGATTTATGTTTGTAAAGTGCCTGGCCAGTGGTAGGCTCTGAGTAAATATTTGTTAACAATTTAAAAAAAGAAAAAGAACTCAGATAAAAAAATATTTTAATAGGCTTCTTGGCAGGAGAGAGCCCGTGCTCCCGGTTAATAATGAAAACAGACTGACATTTGTCCAGTGCTCTCTAGTTTACAAAGCTCTTTCACCCCGATGATCTCATCTGACCTCTCATTTGGAGGAAGATATATGACCGTACGACATCAAGGCTCATATGTGTCTCTACAGCTGTTAGAGAAGAGTCTGAGCTTAGGGCTCTGAAGATGCCACGGGGCTCCTCAGCGTGCTCTCCCAGATGGAGGCAGGGAGATTCTCACACTCTTCTCAGAACCATCCTGCAGGCTTAGTTTTGCCAGTCAGAGCCCCCGAGGAGACCAGATCAAGAGGAGATGATGTGTGCTCTGGAAGATTTGCTTTTTTTTTTCTCTCTTTTCTACTCAAACATGAGAGTTTCTTAGGTGGTTAAAAAAGAAAAATTATTTAACGTGCCCCTCAGGCCTGGGATTAAGGCCATTAGAAACCATGGTAGCAGGGAGCCCCTAAAGCAGCCCCTGATTTAAAGAGCTGGTGTCAAGGCCCTCGGTTACATCATGGGACCACCGTCCGGAGCAGGACTGGACAGCCACCACCCCCAGACTCATGGCGCCTCATGCCATGGCCTCAGAAATCACATCGTCCTCCTGGTCTCTCAGCTTTAGTTAAAGTCATCTTTCCTGTGCTATGCCTCCACCCAAATGGGGAAGGTGGACTTTCACCCACTCTTTCTGGGGCCGACAAAAGAGGGAGAGGGACGGAAGAGAGGTGCTAGATTCCCCAGGTTCCCTCCCACTATTCTAACCTCTTCTCCAGGTAAGTCAGGGTGTCCGTCCCAGTTGTCTCACTGGCAATCCGTGACCTTGGGCAGAGGCAGAGGCAGCTGTCTGGTGGGGCAATAGCTGATTTGAAACAAAGGTCCTACTGGCGAAACATTGAGCCACTTCCAGCTCAACCCCCTTAATACAGTCCAGGGATTGGAGGCCCAGAGTTCAACAGTACTGGTCTTAGCGGCTGGCCTTTACCATTGAAATGCCATCTCTGCCATTTTAGATACAGTGCTTAAAATGTCCTTAGCCTCTGAGTATTTTTAAACATTTCTTTGTGCCACTTTCAAGCTACTTCTTACAAGAATCATAAAACAGGGCCCTTAGATTTTGTGGAATGAATGCAATTGCTAATGGGCTGCCGTATAATCATCAGCAAAATACACATCTGTGTTCTGGATGCCAATATACAGTCATAATAGAAAGAAAGTAAATCTACATTTTCTGTTGTCAATCATGTTTATTAAATTGAAAAAAAAGTCTCCTCTCACAGGCAGTCTGAAAAGTGGGAGGAAGATGAATTTATTCTATATTGGAGAACTAGGCTAAAAATGTAATTAACAGATGCAATTATGCATTCTGATGCAAAGTGCTCCAAGCTGACAGGGAACTTATAGTGGAGCTCCCAGGCCACAGGCTGCAAAATCTCTAACAACTTTATTCTTATACGCTGGCCTACGGTTCAATCTTGCTTCCTTTGAGTATCTTCTGCAAATAAAAGGCCCTATTCTTCAGCTCCCCCCAGCTTTATTCAGAATGAAAACACCACTTTGTGCCCACGTTGTGTTAAAATAACAGATTTGTGTTCGTTCCTGTAGGTTTCTGATGGGAGGAGGGAGGCGGTCTATCTTCACTGCGGATGGCGAGGTGCCTTTTGGAGGAGGAAGATGGAGAGAAAGGGTCTCCAACAGCGAACCTTTGTCCTGCAATGCAAATGAGCCTCTGCAAAACAGGGCGCAGACAATGCCAGCCTAGTCCTCTGCGCAAAGCGATCCATCTGCAGCTATTTTGTTAACCTGATGTTTCTTACATTCTTTCTCTCATACAAAATACTTGATGTTGACAGCTGTGAATTTTAAACAACCATTCTGTGTATGTTTTTCTAATTTTGTGTATTCAGATTGTTTCTCCATATTGGGGGGGTTGGAAGCCAAGTACTTTACGTGCCTTCATTTAGAGATTTCATGCTTTTCGAAAGTCGTGGCGGTTCTGATCGCTAAACAAAGTAGAAGTGAAGTGTGCTCACCAGCAGCATTGGAATGACTGGGGAGTGCAGAAGCACTTTTGGAATAAAAAAGGTTGCACAAGATTACATGCCAAAGCGGACTGGAGGCAGGGCTCAGGAGTGACACATCACTCAGTCACACTCTGGTGGCCCCAGGAAGCTGCGTCTGCCCTCACTTACCTGTAAAATGGGGCCGCAACAACATTCTCACAAGGCAGAAAATAAAGATCTCATATATCCAGGTCCATCAACCCAGTTTTATTTCCCCTTTCCAGCTCTAGTTACATTGTTCTGGCAGTCAATCTTTCTTCTTAGGTAGCATGCAAAGGCATGGATTTGTTTTTAAGCATGAAGGAAAACAAAACGTGCTCTCAGACTGAGGCTTGCGTTGATAAGACACCACAATTGGGTGCATGGTTTTAAAACTGGTTTATTTATTTATTTATACCTTTGCCTCATTGATAGAAGGCAGTTCACCACCCAAACCACAAATGATAAAAACAAAAACTCTGGACAAGAAAAAAGGAAGCTGCAAATAGGGCAATTATAAGGCTCATTTTGTTTGCTACCATTGAGCTTTGAAATCTGACTCACAGCTTCCTGGCAGCAAGAGTGAAAAGGGGATGATGATTAATGACAAAGCCTCACTTCACTGGAGTATACAGTTCTTCAAAGGAGAGAAGAATTTTCCAGATGCTTCATTTTCAAATAAATTCTGCACTCAGGGCTCTTTATAAGGGGTCAATGAGAACAGAAGTTCAGTGTCAACTGTGAGAGCAAACAGAGTTGCAAAATTGCCAGGGCCAGAGCAAAAAAGTGAAGCAAAGGGGCACCTGTCTAGTGCCCACTCCAGTTGTCTGCTGGTGGGCTCACAGAGTCTCATCTTGAGAAGGATTCAAGACCACATCTAAGCTGGGCAAAAAAGAGGCTATACTACGTTAGAGATGCCTGCCATAGGCAGAGGGCAGATGATGGACCACACGTGTGCTGAATAACTCCTAACCTTGGCTAAATAAATACAGCACAAATGAGCAGGTTTCTGGTCTCCAACTTGATCCAAAGATAGAGCTCTAGGGGCCTAGTAGACTGGATGGCAATCAGGATTCTTAGATGTCCCTGAATAACACTTTTCTCAGCTGGGACTTTGAGAGGAGCTAGAAGGCTGATTGGAGTTTCTGTCAATGCTTTGAAGGCAAAGCAAGCAGATGGTGGGCTTGACAGCCGAAACTGTAGAAGCCTGAGCTGCAGTCACACCCGATTCAGGGCTGTACCACCTCCACATAGGCGTGGACCAGATACTCTTTTTTTGTAATTTGTAAGATATTTTTTCCTATAGGATACACTTTAGGGAATTTCCTCTTTCTATATTTCACGTTTCTCTATTATTTGAACTTATAACACAAATCAGAGAAGAATATACTTATTTTAAATATTTAGATATTAAAATATTTAGATATTAAAATAATTTAGACATTATTTTAAATTAGTCTTCCCTTTTCTTTTTTCTTTCTCTCTTTTCCTTTTCTTTCTTTCTTTCTTTTTTCTTTCTTTTCCTTTCTTTCTTTCTTTCTTTCCTTCTTTCTTTCTCCCCTTCCTTCCTTCCCTCCGTCCCTCTCTCTCTCTTTTTTTCTTTCTTTCTTCCTTTCTTTCTTTCCTTCACTACAAGTATGCCAACAACCTGTAAGGACTACCTTTACAGTGCAATAAAGCAAAAATTTGATTAATAGGAACTCATCTAATGGTTTCATTCACCCTACCCTTGGAAAGGAACAGATAATAAGAAAAGAAGCTCAGAGTCTATGGTGGCCACTGATGTTTTGCAGACCCTGAAAATTCACTCCATCTTACCCCGTCTTCAGGGTCTCTACTTGGACAGGACAACAGTCAACAGGGTATCCCGAAGGCCTGTCATCAAGAAAACAAGTTAAGAAACAACAACAAAACCATTCACTTCATCAATAATCAAGGCAGGAAATACAAAGCAATACCCTAGAACAAAAAAGGTTCAAAAATGAAATGGGTTGTGCAGAAGGCAGAAAAGTCCAGGTATCTTGGCTAGATCCACAGACACTGCCCTTTGTGCACCTAGACCTCAAATTCTCTTTTAGTCGCAAGACTCTGCCATCCTGAGAGTGTCTGAACACGTTTTTCAGAAGATTTTGTAACAACAGTGAATTTTTCAAAGCAGTTTTCTGGTGAGCCTTCAATTAACCAGAAAATCAGATTAATTGTGCATGAACTTCTATTTCTGGGACCAGTTTGACACACGGAATATGCAAGTAACACGTGTAAAATAGTAAGACGTGTTAAAATGGGGCTCTCTGGTATTTGCTTTAGAGCATGGAAGAATGGGAAAACAAGACAGTGAGGGCTGGGGGCCAAAGAAAATGCTATATTTAGATGTGCAGGGCTTTGTTTGGCCCTGATACCACCGTAGACACAGTTAGTCGGGAACAAGGGGGCCATTCAATCAATCCACCTGACACGCTGTCGCCGGCCCGCGCGTTCCACAGGCACGGAGCTCAAAACCATCCTGAAAGAGGCTGTCGACTGAGAAGAGGTAACAGCTGCTCTGTGGCAATTAACCAGCAGTTTCTGTTGCTGAAGGAGATTATTTTGGATGGCGTAAAGAGATTCAAATAAAAATGTCAACGTGCCCATTATGGATGAAAGTTAGAAAAACTTAAGTGGCCCTGAATTAATCACTATTTGACAGGAAGGCACGTAAACGAGTACTAAAAATCCCCCACAAATCTATTTTCCTGCCTTTTTGGTGATTGTAAAGAAGCTCACTGGGGGTGGGGAGGGCATTTCTTGGCTGCAACCTTAATTCATCTTGGAGTGAAGATTTAATGACAAAGTTACAAGCCCTTAAAGTAGCATTTATTGAGGGGCTAATGAGAGTTTCTAAGAACTCTGAAAAAAAAAAAGAAAGAAAAAAATAGCAGCCACTAACACAAGAGGCCTTTGAAAATACCGAAGAGAGGGGAGTTCATTAGTCTTTTTTTTCTTCCCCTTTCTCAACAATGAACGTTTCTGCTGCCAAACCTTCAGGAATAGGGTTGGTTTCCTTTCAAGTAATTGATGCAGACTTTGCTTGTGCATCGGAGTCCAGACACTCTTTCCAACAAGAAGCAGGAAATCTCACCGTCAAAGGGAAACTGTGCATTCCTTCCTCTCTGGCTGGGTCGGGGCCTTGCAAACAGTGGATTTATGCTGCCCTTGCCAAAAACACCGCTGATTTCCATGCCCTCCCATGGCTAAGATAACGAATGCTGCCTTCGGCCTCTGAGAGCTGCACTTATTTAAAACTCCAGCTATGCTGTAACAAAACCGGCTGCTGTCACCCCAAATCGAGCAAATGAGCCCCTGTCCTACAGCATAAAGGCTAAGAGAGTTATTGAATGTCCCCTGCGGAGAAGGCCCCATTTGCCCCTGCGGTCCCTTAGCATTCCCCCTCACCTCTGGATCTTCTCGGCCCTCTCGCCTCCACTCCTCAATTCTAGGAGCACAGGAAGGAATAGCTGTGGCTGGTCTGTTCCAAAAGGATCAAGTTTTCTTAAGTCAGAATTTTTTTCTTTTAAAGAAAAAGCAGAAGTGGAAAGGAATGTTGTGAAGAAAATGGAAGCTGGCAAAGTGTTTTAACTTCAGATAATCTTCCGGTCAGTGCTGACGCCCAAACGTAATGCTCTTTTGTAAATGTAAATATAACTGAACAGTTATAGAAAGTGGAGAAGGAAGGAGAGGGGCTGTAAACTGCCAAATGTAAAACAGGTATAGTGACTTCTGGTCTCTCAAGACAGAGAGAAGCATTGCTTTCGGAGCTTTTATCCCCAAGGAGTCTCAAAAATGATCTACAACATGTAATTAAACTGACATGCAGAAAACATGTGTATTTAGAAAATGCTCTCACTGTTGTTTATGCCTAACCAAAACATTCCATTTCTCTCAGGATACAAAAGGAAGGTTTTGCAATAAAAGTGCCTCCATTTGGAGAATACATTTATTAAAATGCTATTTTCCACATCTGCATAAATCTGAGATCTGGGAGATGATTCCTATTTGTACAATACCCTCCTGCTTGGGAAGGTTTATGCCTCGTGGCACAATATCAATGGTTTAGTAGTCAGATTGCCTAATTCTCAAAGAACTGTTTGCTTGACATCACCTACGGAGGAACTCAGACTAATTCACCCCTCATTGGGACACGTGCATATTTCTGAGAACATCTCTTTAAACGGTCACACCCTGAAGGCTGCACATCATACGTTTTAACTCCTAAGGGTGACAAAATTCAGCACAGCTTAAATGGATTTTTTTCAGCTGCATATAAATAGTCTTCAGTTCCAAGGGTGAAGCTAGGTGCCAACTGTTGGCTAAAATCACAAGGGAGAAAACACACCTTGCTGTCTTCAGGACTCGTGCTGTTGGGACTGAGAATTCTAAGGGTGACTATAAGAAGAAGAATATTAATAGTAACCATACATAACGTTATTATCATAGTAGCTTTCATCTATGTACCAAATAATGGGGGAATACTTTGTATTCATTTTCTCAGTTAAATCAGGCAACATCATTTCAAGACTGGTAGTATTAGCTTCACTGTAAAGATGAGAATTCAGGAGCTCAGAGAAGTTAATTAATGGCCCATGTTCACACAGTGAGTAGATGGAAGAAGTAGAATTCAAACCAGAACGGGCCTAAATACAAAGCTTTCTTTTGAATCACTACACTAGTCTGTTCTTTCCACAGCTCCCTGCGTGCACATATGGCTGACTTTGTAGTCATCCTTTCTTCCTTATAAACTCTGGTCTGCCCACCATATAACCCTGTGCTTCACAAGGGAGGCTGTGTAATCTAGTGATTGTGCATGGACCGGAGTTAGATTGCTTGGCTCTGAAACCTGATTCTATCACTTACCAGTTGGGTGATCTTGTGCACATTTCCTAGCCTGTGTCTTTACCTCTAAAATGGGAATATCAAACATTCTTATATAATATGGTTGGTTGTTGTAAAAATAAAATGGGATAATGTACTTAAATGTAGCATAATTTCTGGCACATACTAATTACTCACTTAGTATTAGGAAAGAAGAAAAGAAAGAAAGAAAAAGGAAAAAAGGAAGGAAGGAGAAAGGATAAAGGAAAAGAATAGAAAGAGGGAGAAAAAAAGAAGGAAGAGAAAAAGAAAGGAAGAGAGAGAAAAAAAAAAAGAAAGGAAGGAAGAAGGAAGAAAAAACAAAAGAAGCAAACCAAAGGAAGGGGACACGTTCTCACAGCCACAGAGGGAAACCATTACCAACAGGGGATGCTGGAATACAGACAGCACCTCGAGGCTTCAGACAAGCCTAGTGGGCAGGACCCAGGGCCAGTCATACCATTATTGGCTCTACTTCCTTGGTGTTGGCTCTATTCAAAGGCTGACTCATCCCAGCAGACTCCCAAGATGATGCTTACAGTTTTCCAGCTTCCCAGGAAGTGAAACCTGCAGGAGACGTGAAACCACCTTGCCCCAGCATTCTCAACTTTGATCAGGTCACATGCTCACTTCTCAGCCAATCTCCAAGTCTTGTGGAATGCCACATGCTGATTGGCTTTCTCCCATCACATGCTTCTCTTCCGGCTCAGGAAACAGAGTCCAGTGTACCAGAAGCCCAGAGATGGAAAATGGAAGAAGAAATCACTTCCTAGAGGGAAATGGGGGCGCCATTACCAGGAAAAGAATAAATGTAGAAATGACAAGCTGATGCCTACCACAAGCAAAATTTGCCTGCCGAGTGCATAACCTCTTCTTGGCATTGCTTGTGTCAGTTGAGTTGGTGTGGTCAAGAACTAGTGTTCTAAGATCTGATGACTTTGGTTTGAGCCCTGGCTCCATTATTTACTAGCTGTATGACCCTTGGCTGGTTAACCCAGCTCTCTCTGCTTCAGTTTCTTCATTTGTAAATGTGGTTAATAATATTACTCTTCTCATGGTTTGCTAAGTATTACATATGTACATATAAGCACATAACATGGTAACAGTACATGCTAAGTCCCCCAAATTTTAGGCATTTAACATTCAACAGATATTTTTTGAGCACCTACTACATGCCAACTATGTGTTAAGTACTTAGAATACACTGGTGAACCAAACAAAACGATAACAACAAAATCCCTTGACTTTGTGGAGTTAACATTCTAGTGTAGAAAGACAAATAATAAAAAATAAACAAAATAAGAAAATATATGGTATGTTAAGTGAAAACAGTGTGGAAAAAAAAGTAAGTCAGTGTAGAGGGGATTAAAGTAGTGGTGGTAAGAAAGGACAGGGTAGTCAAGGTAGGACCCATTAAACTGGTGACATTAAAGCAAAGATTTGGAGGGGTCGAGTGATTTAGACAATAGGATATGTGGCGGGAGGGTGTTCCAAGCAGAGGGGCTAGGCAGTGCCAAGTCCTAAGGTGGGAACACACCTACAGTGTCCCAGGAGCAGCAAGTGACCAGTGTGGCTGGAAGGCTAGAGGTGACATCAGCAAGATAAGACAAAGCCAGATCAGGATGAATCTGGGAACCCCATGAAGACTTTGAATTTGACTCTGAGGGACATGGGAGGAGGGTTTACCTGAAATGACTTATTTTATGCAAGGACACTGCTGTGTCAAAAAATAGAGTAACTCATGATGATGATGATGATGATGATGATGATGACATATCCATTCACCTGTTAAAAAAGCAAGTGCGTTGTAAAGCTTACTGTGAAATACACCCAGAGCAAACGCTACTGGTGTGCTGTTTGGTTCCTACCTGAAGGAGAAGATGCACCTGAGATGCTCCTGTGGCACATCTTCTTTTCCACCAAAGTGACAAGACACCGAGATTTGCAGATTCTTGACATTTCGTTTGCCCTTGCTATTGTAAATGACTCCTTGGAAGAGGTCTCCTCTGTTCAAGCAAAACTTCTGTCAGGAACACCACTGGTCTCACGGAAACCATGGTTTTCTGAATCAACAGCCACAATGAGAGCTTGTTGAAGATTTAAATGGCTTCTGATTTCGGCCCAATAAATTCCATTTTAACGTAGTGATCTGGCAGTTTTGGCATTCAGCTTGTTTAGCATACCTTACAGCATCAGAAATTCTAAGAACTGGCAGGTGGAGCCTAACAAATAAGTAACAGCAAGTAGATGAAGAGTGTCTATGGTGATTCTCAGGAGTGGATGGACTGTGTTTCAGAGGGGTGGGGCCAGATGGAAGGTGATTTATATGACAGGTTGTTTTAGGTAATTTAATGCAATCTCTTAGAAACTTCATGCTGCCTTGGTAAGGTTTGGGCTTTCTTTGCAGAGATGAAGAGAGAAGTTTCCCTCTATTAAACACCTAGCTAGAAGCGTAGGACACAGTGTCTGTAACCCTAGTTAGACTTGTAGGTAGTTCACTGTGCTGTAGGGATGAGAGATCCCTGGAGACCATTCAATGGAGAACAATGCCTATTCAAGTGTGTAGTATCCCCAGTCTCTTAGAAGCCATTAAGAAATCTCATTTGCGAATTGTCTAAAACCTTTTGGGATCCACTGAAGCTTTCAGTTAGTATTCTCTCTAAGACTAATAATTTCCTATGTTTGTTTTTCTACCTTTTGGTCTTTTTAAAAAGCTTTTTATTAAAGTACACCATTTATATAGAAATGTGCACAAATAGCATTGCACAGGTAGATGAATTTCCACAAAGTGAACGTGCTGGTGTAACCAATGCCTGGAACAAAGAGAACATTGCAGGTCACATGCTTTCCAGTGGAAACCACTTTTTGGACTTCTAACACCAAAGAGTAGGTGGGGCTGAGTCTTTAAAACTCTATATAGGCCTGGTGCGGTGGCTCACGCCTGCAATCCCAACACCTTGGGAGGCCGAGGCGGGCAGATCACAAGGTCAAGAGTTCGAGACCAGCCTGACCAACATGGTGAAACCCTGTTTCTATTAAAAATACAAAAATTAGCTGGGCCTAGCGGTGCATGCCTATAATCCCAGCTACTCAGGAGGCTGAGGCAGGAGAATCGCTTGAACCCGGGAGGCGGAGGTTGCAGTAAGCCGAGATCGTGCTATTGCACCCTAGCCTAGGCGACAGAGCAAGACTCTGTTAAAAAAAAAAAAAAAAAACCAACTCTATATAAATGAAATGAAATGCTACTGTGTATCTTTTGTATCTGACTTTTTTCCTTCACTATTATGTTTGTGAAATTCATCCATATTGTTGTCTGTAGCAATAGTTTATTTTTATTGCTATATTCCACTTTATGAATATACTACAATTTCTATGTCCAATTTACTAATGGATTTTTGAGTTGTTTCTAATTTTTTACCATTATAAATAAAGCTTCTATACATATGCTTGGAAAACATATTTATTCCTCTTGGATATATACCTAGGATGGAAATTGCTGGGTCATAGGTGATGCATGGGGTGAGTAGCTATTGCCAAACAGTTTTTCTAAGTGGTTCTACCAATTTTTTCCATGAAAGTTCCACTTACTTTACATCCTTGACAACTTTGGCATTTTCAGTCTTTTTCACATTAGCCATCTGGTGGGTGTGAAGTGGTAACTCACTGTGACTTTAATTGTAAACTATTATCTTGAAAATCAACTATCAAGCATTTTTGGATTCCTGCTCTGTGCTAAGTATTACATTAGACATCTGAACATACTTTATTTCATTCTTATGAAAACTTTAGCAGGCTCTGAGGCTTTATCTGATTTAGCAAGATCACACATAGGATGACCAATTATCCCAATTTGACCATTGACCAGGACACAGAACGTTCAGTGCCATAACCAGGAGAGTCTCAGAAAACTAGGATGGTTAATCAGCTTACAGGTAGGAAATGCCAGAGCAAATAATTAAACAAAGATTTCCTCACTTTTAGTCTCTCATTCTCTCTCTCTCTTTTTTTTTTTTTTTTTTTTTTTTTCGAGACAGGTTCTCACTCTCTCACCTAAGCTGGAATGCAGTGGCTTGATCATGGTTCACTGCAGCCTCGACCTCCTGGGCTCAGGTGATCCTCCCACCTCAGCCTCCCAAGTAGCTGGGACCACAGGCATGCACCACCTCACCCAGCTGATTTGTAAAATGTTGTTTGTAGGGATGGGATCTTGCCATGTTGCCCAGGCTGGCCTTGAACTGGGCTCAAGAGATCCTCCCGCTGCAGCCTCCCAAAGTGCTGGAATTACAGCCAAGTTTGAGGACCAGCACTCTTATCAATGTCATGCATCCTCAGATGGTATCTTCTCAGTATTTATTAGCAAGTTTGTGTTCACCTTTATTGCATAATTTAAAGCATTTAAAGATTTAGATAGATCAAAGATGGCCGAATAGGAACAGCTCCAGTCTGCAGCTCCCAGTGAGTTCAATGCAGAAGGTGGGCGATTTCTGCATTCCCAACTGAGGTACCTGGTTCATCTCATTGGGACTGGTTAGACAGTGGGTGCAGGCCACAGAGGGTGAGCAGAAGCAGGGTGGAGTGTCATCTCACCTGGGAAGCTCAAGGGATCAGGGAACTCCCTCCCCTAGCAAAGGGAAGCCATGAGGGACTGTGCTGTAAGGGATGGTGCTGTCCAGCCCAGATACTACGCTTTTCCCACGGTCTTCATAACCTGCAGATCAGGAGATTCCCTTGGGTGCCTACACCACTAGGGCCCTGGATTTCAAGCACAAAACTGGGCAGCCATTTGGGCAGACACCAAGCTAGCTGCAGGAGTTTTTTCCCATACCCCAGTGGTGCCTGGAATGCCAGTGAGACAGAACCATTCACTACCCTGGAAAGGGGGCTGAAGCCAGGGAGCCAAGTGGTCTTGCTCAGCAGATCCCATCCCCACAGAGCCCAGCAAGCTAAGATCCACTGGCTTGAAATTCTCACTGCCAGCGCAGCAGTCTGAAGCTGACCTGAGATGCTCAAGCTTGGTGCGGGGAGGGGTGTCCGCCATTACTGAGGCTTGGGTAGGCAGTTCTCCCCTCACAGTGTAAACAAAGCCTCTCGGAAGTTAGAACTGGGTGGAACCCACTGCAGCATGGCAAAGCCACTGTAGTCAGACTGCCTCTCTAGATTCCTCCTCTCTGGGCAGGTCATCTCTGAAAGAAAGGCAGCAGCCCCAGTCAGAGACTTATAGATAAAACTCCCATCTCCCTGGGACAGAGCACCTGGGGGAAGGGGAGGCTGTGGGCACAGCTTCAGCAGACATAAATATTCCTGCCTGCTGGCTCTAAAGAGAGCAGTGGATCTCCCAGCACAGCACTCGAGCTCTCCTAAGGGACTGACTGCCTCCTCAAGTGGGTCCCTGACCCCTGTGCCTCCTGACTGGGAGACACCTCTCAGCATGTGTCAACAGACACCTTATACAGGAGAGCTCCAGCTGGCATCTCGTGGGTGCCCCTCTGGGAGGAAGCTTCTAGAGGAAGGAGCAGGCAGCAATTTTGCTGTTCTGCAGCCTCCACTGGTGATACCCAGGCAAACAGGGTCTGGAGTTGACCTCCAGCAAACTCCAGCAGACCTGCAGGAGAAGAGCCTGACTGTTAGAAGGAAAACTAACAAACATAAAGCAATAACATTAACATCAACAAAAAGGATGCCCACGCAAAAACCCCATCCGAAGGTCACCAATATCAAAGATCAAAGTTAGATGAATCCACAGAGATGAGGAAATACCAGTGCAAAAATGCTGAAAATTCCAAAAACCAGAATGCCTCTTCTCCTCAAAAGGATCACAACTCCTCACCAGCAAGGGAACAAAACTGGATGGAGAATGGGTTTGAAAAATTTACAGAAGTAGACTTCAGAAAGTGGGTAATAACAAACTCCTCTGAGATAAATGAGCATGTTCTAACCCAATGCAAAGAAGCTAAAAACCTGGATAACAGGTTACAGGAACTGCCAACTAGAATACCCAGTTCAGAGAAGAATATAAATGACCTGATGGAGCTGAAAAACACAGCACAAGAACTTCGTGAAGCATACACAAGTATCGATAGCCGAATTGATCAAGCAGAAGAAAAAATATCGGAGATTGAAGATCAACTTAATGAAATAAAGCATGAAGAGAAGACTAGAGAAAAAAGAATGAAAAGGAATGAACAAAGCCTCCAAGAAATACGGGACTATGTGAAAAGACCAAGCCTACATTTGACTGGTGTACCTGAAAGTGACTGGGAGAATGGAACCAATTTGGAAAACACAATTCAGGATATTATCCAGGAGAACTTACCCAACATAGCAAGACAGGCCAACATTCAAATTCAGGAAATTTGGAGAACACCACAAAGATACTCCTTGAGAAGAGCAACTAGAAAATCCAGAACAATTTATTAAATAGGGAATCCTTTGCCCATTTTTTGTTTTTGTACCAGCTCCTCTTTGTACCTCTGATAGAATACAGCTGTGAATCCTCTGGTGCTGGGCTTTTTTCGGTTGGTAGCCTATTCATTACTGCCTCAATTTCAGAACTTGCTATTGGTCTATTCAGGGATTCAACTTCTTCCTGGTTTAGTCTTGGGAGGGTGTATGTGTCCAGGAATTTATCCATTTCTTCTGGATTTTCTAGTTTATTTGTGTAGAGGTGTATATAGTATTACGTGATGGTAGTTTGTATTTCTGTGGGATCAGTGGTGATATCCCCTTTATCATTTCTTTTTGTGTCTATTTGATTCTTCTCTCTTTTCTTTGTTAGTCTGGCTAGCGATCTATTTTGTTAATCTTTTCAAAAAAACACCTCCTGGATTCATTGATTTTTTGAGGGGTCTTTCGTATCTCCATCTCCTTCAGTTCTGCTCTGATCTTAGTTGTTTCTTGTCTTCTGCTAGCTTTTGAATTTGTTTGCTCTTGCTTCTCTAGTTCTTTTAATTGTGATGTTAGGGTGTTGATTTTAGATCTTTCCCACTTTCTCATGTGGGCACTTAGTGCTATAAATTTCCTTCGAAACACTGCTTTACCTGTGTCCCAGATATTCTGGTACATCGCGTCTTTGTTCTCACTGGTTTCAAAGAACTTATTTATTCCTGCCTTAATTTTGTTATTTACCCAGTAGTCATTCAGGAGCAGATTGTTCAGTTTCCATGTAGTTGTGTAGTTTTGAGTGAGTTTCTTAATCCTGAGTTCTAATTTGATTGCACTGTGGCCTGAGAGACTGTTTGTTATGATTTCTGTTCTTTTGCATTTGCTAAGGAGTGTTTTATTTCCAATTATGTGGTCAATTTTAGAATAAGTGCGATGTGGTGCTGAGAAGAATGTATATTCTGTTGATTTGGGGTGGAGAGTTCTGTAGACATCTGTTAGGTTCACTTGGTTCAGAGCTGAGTTCAAGTCCTGAATATCCTTGTTAATTTTCTGTCTTGTTGATCTGTCTAATATTGACAGTGGAGTGTTAAAGTCTCCCACTATTATTGTGTAGGAGTCTAAGTCTCTTTCTAGGTCTCTAAGAACTTGCCTTATGAATCTGGGCGCTCCTGTATTGGGTGCATATATATTTAGGATAGTTAGCTCTTCTTGTTGCATTGATCCCTTTACCATTATGTAATGCCGTTCTTTGTCTTCTTTTATCTTTGTTTAAAGTCTGTTTTATCAGAGACTGGGATTGCAACCCCTGCTTTTTTTTGCTTTCCATTTGCTTGGTAAATATTCCTCCATCCCTTTATTTTGAGCCTACGTGTGTCTTTGCACATGAGATGGGTCTCCTGAATATAGCACACTGATGGGTCTTGACTCTATCCAATTTGCCAGTCTGTGTCTTTTGATGGGGGCATTTAGCCCATTTAAGGTTAATACTGTTATGTGTTAATTTGATCCTGCCATTACGATGCTAGGTGGTCATTTTGCACATTAGTTGATGTGGTTTCTTCATAGTGTCATGGTCTTTATATTTTGGATAAGAAAAAGAGGGACTCCTCCCTAACTCATTTTATGAGCCGGCATCAGCCTAATACCAAAACCTGGCAGAGACACAACTAAAAAAGAAAATTTCAGGCCAGTTTCTCTGATGAACATCAATGCGAAAATCCTCAACAAAATACTGGCAAACCAAATCCAGCAGCACATCAAAAAGCTTATTTACCACAATCAAGTTGGCTTCATCCCTGGGATGCAAGGCTGGTTCAACATATGCAAATCAATAAATGCACTCCATCACATAAACAGATTCAATGACAAAAACCACATGGTTATCTCAATAGATGCAGAAAAAGCCTTTGATAAAATTCAACACCCTTCATGCTAAAAACGCTCAATAAATTAGGTATTGATGGAAAGTATCTCAAAATAATAAGAGCTGTTTATGACAAACCCACAGCCAATATCATACTGAATAGGCAAAAAGAACAAAGAAGCATTCCCTTTGAAAACTGACACAAGACAAGGATGGCCTGTCTCACCACACCTATTCAACATAGTATTGAAAGTTTTGTCCAGGGCAATCAGGCAAGAGAAAGAAATAAAGAGTATTCAAATAGGAAGAGAGGAAGTCAAATTGTCTCTGTTTGCAGATGACATGATTGTATGTTTAGAAAATCTCATCATCTGAGCCCAAAAACTCCTTAAGCTGATAGGCAACTTCAGCAAAGTCTCAGGATACAAAATCAATGTGTAAAAATCACAAGCATCCCTATACACCAATAACAGACAGACAGACAAATCATGAGTGAACTTCCATTCACAGTTGCTACTAAGAGAATAAAATACCTAGGAATACAACTTACAAGGGATGTGAAGGACCTCTTCAAGGAGAACTACAAACCACTGCTCAGGGAAATAACAGAGGACACAATCAATCAAATGGAAAAACATTCGATGCTCATGGATAGGAAGAATCAATATCATGAAAATTGCTGTACTGCCCAAAGTAATTTATAGATACAATGTCTTTCCCATCAAGCTACCACTGACTTTCTTCACAGAATTAGAAAAAAATTACTTTAAATTTCATAAGGAACCAAAAAAGAGCCCATATAGCCAAGACAGTCCTAAGCAAAAAGAACAAAGCTGGAGGCATCACACCACCTGACTTCAAACTATACTACAAGGCTACAGTAACCAAAATAGCATGGTACTGGTACCAAAACAGATATATAGACACATGGAACAGAACAGAGGCCTCAGAAATAACATCACACATCCACAACCATATGATGTTTGACAAACCTGACAAAAACAAGAAATGGGCAAAGGATTCCCTATTTAATAAATGCTGTAGGGAATACTGGCTAGCCATATGCAGAAAACTGAAACTGGACCCCTTCCTTATACCTTGTATGAAAATTAACTCAAGATGGATTAAAGACCAAAATGTAAGGCCTAAAACCATAAAAACCCTAGAAGATAGAAGAAAACCTAGGCAATACCATTCAGGACATAGGCATGGGCAAAGACTTCATGACTAAAACAACAAAAGCAATTGCAACAAAAGCCAAAATTGACAAATGGTATCTAATTAAACTAATGAACTTAGGCACAGCAAAAGAAACTATAATCAGAGTAAGCAGGCAACCTACAGAATGGGAGAAAATTTTTGCAATCTATCCATCTGACAAAGGTCTAATATCGAGAATCTGCAAGGAACTTAAACAAATTTACAAAACAAAAAAAAGACCCCATCAAAAAGTGGGTGAAGGATATGAACAGACACTTCTCAAAAGAAGACATTTATGTAGCCAATGATCATATGAATATAAGCTCATCATCACTGGTCACTAGAGAAATACAAATCAAAGCCACAATGAGATACCATCTTATGCCAGTTAGAATAGAGATCATTAAAAAGTCAGGAAACAACACATTCTGGAGAGGATGTCAGAAATAGGAACGCTTTTACACTGTTGGTGGGAGTGTAAATTAGTTCAACCACTGTGGAAGAGAGTGTGGTGATTCCTCAAGGATCTAGAACCAGAAATACCATTTGATCCAGCAATCCCATTACTGAGTATATACTCAAAGTATTATAAATCATTCTACTATAAAGACACATGCACACGTTTATTTATTGCAGCACTATTCACAATAGCAAAGACTTGGAACCAACTCAAATGCCCATCAATGATAAACCAGATAAAGAGAATGTGGCACATATACACCATGGAATACTATGCAGACATAAAATGATGAGTTCATGTCCTTTGCAGGGACATGGATGAAGCTGAAAGACATCATTATCAGCAAAGTAACACAGGAACAAAAACCAAACACCGCATGTTCTCACTCAAAAGTGGGAGTCGCACAATGAGAACACATGGACACAGGGAGGGGAACATCATACACCAGGGCTTGTCGGGAGGTGGGGGGCAAGGGGAGGGATAGCATTAGGAGAAATGCCTGACGTAGATGACAGGTTGATGGGTGCAGCAAACCACCATGGCACATGTATACCTATGTGACAAACCTGCATGTTCTGCACATGTATCCCAGAACTTAAAGTATTAAAAAGAAAAATTTAGATAGATTATGTTCTCTTTAGACAACACTCTCCCAGCCTGAAGCATCCAGCACTGGTCTTTGCTCTCTCCTCACCCTTGTGCCCTCTAAAATCAACCTTCTCTGATGCCATTCTATCTCTCTTGAGATGATACAGAAAGGGTCCTACATAGAAACAATGGCATATTCTAGACCTTCACACAATACAAATGATCATCTTGTCTGTTGCTAATGTATAAATTCTTTCAAACCAGTGACGGTCTTATACAGGTTTCATTGATCCTTTAGAAATTGCCAGTAAAGGTCCTGCTGCTTCCTGGGGCTGAAGGTTCTCAATACCACCACCTGGATACAAGCCACAGCCTGGGATGGCCTGCAGGAGCCTCCCCACGTCTCCCCATGTACACTCTAGTGTACCCCTCCCCAGTCTCTTCTCTGCACGGTGGCCAGAGTGACCCCTTAGGAACATAAACCAGATGATGTACTTCCCTGCTCAAAGCCTTCCAATGGCTACCATCTCACTATGAATAAAACTTTTTACCATGAATAAAGCCTTATATGATCTACCTCCTGCCCAGCTCTCCAATCCTATGTATGCCATGCTTCTTGCTCATTTTAATGCAGGATTTTTCTCGACCCCTTTGCTGGACTCATAGCAGGGGCATTCCGTCTACTCAGTTCACCACACTCAGTCTCCTGTAGAAGGGAGCACGTGAATGAGCGAGTGTGGGATCTGGCTGGCTGCTCCAGGTGCTGACACAAGAACGAGCTCCATGCAGGGTCCACTGGCAGACCAGGCATGTTGCCTTGAGGGGAATGCACCAGTGCCCAGGTGAGGGTGCCCAGGACCCTGAAGTCCCAGTGCTCTTGTTAGAGTGCTCTTTTAGTTCCACTGTTCACAGAATGATGGACAGCAGTGTGTTAGCAGCTCAGTTGGCACCTTGTCTGGTCACGTGGGGTGGCTGCCTTTTCTGGTTACCTGTATTCAGTGGGTCCTGAGCTCTTGTCCAACATCCAAGAAGAATGAGGTCATGTGGATGATTGAAGGATGGTGAAGGCAGAGAATGTTATTGAGTGATGGAAACAGCTCTCAGCAAAGAGGGGAGCTGGAAAGGGGACAGGAAGGGCAGGTCATCTTACCCAAAGTCAGGCCATCTTCCCTTCTACTGACTGAGTCTGGGGTCTTTGTAGGTACGGGACGGGGAGTGTGTGCTGATTGGTTTGTGAGTACGCAAAAAAGGTTAAAGCAAAGACACCATTCAAAGGTGGGCACAACAGCATAGAAAACCAATTAGTAAAGGGTAGGTATATGTAAAATAGGTAAGGGGTGGGGATCCATCAGAGGAAAGCATGCCAAACAGGAAGACAAGTTCTCAATTTGGTCCAAGGATTTAACTTGTAGCTTGGCTTTCAGGCTTTAAACTGTCTTCAGCTTGGAGGTGGGGTTTCACTGGAGACTCGCCCTATCTGCCTAGGCATTTTGCTGCCTCCTGTCACTACCAATTTCACTGCAGTCCACATGGGCCTCCTTATTATTCCTCAACCATAGCAGGCATGCCCCTGCCTCAGGACTTTGCACTGGCTTTTCCATCTTGTTGAAATGCTTTCCCTCCAGATAGACAATAGTTCACGCTTCTCTTCATCCTGGCCTTTGCTCAGACAGCAGCTTCTCAGAGGGTCCTGCCCTGACCACTCTGTCAAAAATGGAAACATTACTTATTCCCTCTCCAGTCCCTTGTTTTATTTTTCTTCATTTTACCTTTGACATCATTTTATATATTTATTTGTTTGTTATCTATCTCCTTTACCAGTCCTGAGGCCAAAGACTTTGCCCCCTGACCCACAGGGTTCAGCACAGCATAGTAGATACTCAATAAATATTTGGTGGATGGCTAGACCACACTGCCCTTTCATAATGAAGAAATAGATCAGTGGTTCCTAAAATTGGGCTGTTCATGTACTGCCTTTATGATTTCTGCTGTATCCATACACTCACCTGTGCTACAATTACTTAATTGCTTCCTTTAAATAGGCACGTTTTTATTTAAAAACAACAGCAATAACAAACTTACACACAGCAATAAATGGAAAAGAAGGTAAACGTTAAAAGTAAATAAAAAGCCAGGCATGCCTCTAATCCCAGCACTTTGGGAGGCTGAGGTGAGTGGATCACCTGAGGTCAGGAGTTCAAGACCAGCCTGGCCAACATAGTGAAACCCCATCTCTACTAAAAATACAAAATTAGCTGAGCATGGTGGTGCATACCTGTAGTGCCAGCCATTCAGGAGGATGAGGTAGGAGAATCGCCTGAACCTGGGAGGTGAAGGTTGCAGTGAGCTGAGACTGTGGCATTACACTCCAGCCTGGGTGATAGGAGTGAAACTCCATCTCAAAAAATTAAATAAATAAAATTTTAAAAAAATAAATAAAAAATGGTGGCTCATACCTGTATTCCCAGCACTTTGGGAGGCCAAGGTGGAAGGATTGCTTGAGCCCAGGAGTTTCAGACCATCCTGGACAACAAAGTGAGACCCAATCCTTCCAAAATGTTTAAAAAAAAAATTAACTAGGCGTGGTGGTGCACAACTTTGGTCCCAGCTATTTGGGAGGCTAAGGCAGAAGGATCACTTGCACCACTGCACTCCAGCCTAAATAGCAGAGTGAGACTCTGTCTCTGAATAAACAAATAAAAAGCAAACAAAGCAATATTATTAAATTCAAACTAGATTCTGTTGCTTCAGGAAGACTCCTAATCTTCGGCCACTGATCCTTGCTAATGAGGCAGGTTTGCAAGTGTTGGAGGGGTGTTGAGGACATACCAGCACCCAGATGAGACTTTCTCAGATGTAAGCAGAAGGACTGATGAGGCTAAAAAAGGGAGTCATGTTATCACTACAGCAGTCTCTATGGTTTAATGCCCCACTGCAAATCATTTTACCTACCCCCAGGGGCATGCATTCTGCACTCAGAAGCAACAACACAGGTAATTCCTACTGACCCCAGGTTATATCCTGGTGTTTGAACCTCTTTTTATTAAAGTTTTATATTTACTTGCTTCATGTTGTTGCTTTGATTCTTTATTCTAAAAAGCAGGATAAAAAAGAAAACAGTGCAGCTATCTCACAATTCCAAGAGTTTAACACGCTCTGAGTGCATCTTGTAGTTTAAGGAGAAAAAAAAAAAGATATGAACCTATGTAACAGAAAGTCAGAACTCAGCCATACAGACATTCCCCAGCACCCAGATACTTGACAGCACAGACAAAACAACCAGATTATTGACCATTTCTTCTTTTCATCCTAATGATCTAAGCTCACTTAGTTGAAACCCAATTAAAAGCAAGGTTAGGCTAACAGCAAGTGGGCCGCACTGGCTCAGGGGAACACTCACTCAGAGAGCCAGCAAATCTTTGCTTTGCAGACCACAATGATTCCACCATGGTTTAGCTTTTCAGCACATGCCCTGGTTTCCATGTAAGATGATAAGGCCTCTATGTTCTTTCACATGTGGACTAACGACATCTGAATACTTAGATGAAGAAATCAGGTCCTAGTGATGGCAAAATATTTACACATTGATTTCAGCTTGTCCATGAAATCGGGAATCGGGAACATTTCCATCAGAGAGGGGAAAAAAATCAAAGAGATCAGAGCTATGGTGACATTTTAGCAGTATTTATTTGGGTAGAAGAGGCTTTTCCTGGTTGCTACCCCCTTTTTTTTTTTCCTTTGGATAATTTTGGGAAATCTCAAGTACCCAGTCCAAAAACAACCAGCATTGTATTGGGAAGTGAGCATGTGTGTGGGTGTGTATGGAGGGGAAGAATCCAACAGTCTGGTAGCCATCTAAAAAGCGGAATCACAGCAATCATCTCAAGACACTTTTCCCCACACCTACAAATCTTCTCAGTCTGTGTCACATTATGATATGCTGTGATTATAAAAAGGGATTTGGAATTTGACTCATTATTTGCCATTGTTTGCAAAGGCGGGTTTGTTCTATTTCAAAATAACATTGTTTTGGAACAAATTCTCTCCTGTTTAAAATTTACAATATACAGTATTTTTTAAAGACTTACAAATGCTAAGAAGAAGATTCACAGAAACATCTTTTAGGCTCTAGTAGGAGACATTATAGTCAAGCATTACTATAAGAATTTACTATTTGTTGACATCCACCAAGTGCATACTATGATCCAAGACTGCCCTGAGTACTTTATATATATGAGCATATTTATTTCCAAAGCCTAATAATAAATGTGTTATTATTCACGCTTTACAAATAGAAAACTGAGTCATGCAGTTAATAAGTGGTGGAAGCAGGATTCAAATCTAGACTCTCTGGTGCCCAAGCCTGTGACTTTCTGGGTTTTGGCCCTGGAAGTCCTATGTCCTGGGCACCCACGCTGGCAAACCAGGACAGTTAGTCATCCTACCTGTAATACTAACCACTATACTTGACCTCCTCCTGTAAACAACTTCTTAGACTTAGAATATATTCATATACTTGCAACCTCAAGTACTAACCTCACTGTCCAATTTGATAGGCATTTTCAACCAACAGCTATGATCAAAGACCAATGCCAGGTGCAGCAGAAATACAGAAACAAATAAAAATGTAAACCCCTCTCTTAAGGCCACTTATAAGCAACCTAAAGGGAAGGAAATGTATGTTATTTCATCAAGAGATCATGCGATATTTTCTCGGAAGCATTGTAACTGTAAAAACACCAGATTTCTGTGTTAATGTGTGTATAACACAAATATTGATTTTCAACTGGCAGCACAATTATTTACTATGACAGTGTAACATCTTTTGTGAGAACACTGTGGGCCTAGGGTGCTTGGAGCTGTTCATTCATGCAAAGAATTCTTGTCAAATATTTTAATGAGAAGAAAAGCATGGCAGTCAAGATGAAAATCCAAGGTGACCTTTAGCTATGCAACACATTATAGATGACCTTGTAGTTTTTAAAGCTTTTTGTGTGATGATGATGATGACGATGACGATAATTTCTTTAGAGAGTTACTTTCTAGGTGAAAGAGAGGAAGAGAAACAGATTCCAAGAGAATCTTACAGAAAGCATCTTTGTCTCAAAATTAAACCCTCAGTCGAGTGGATATTGGGTACCCAACATCCAAAGTCTTTTTTCTTCTTGGAAGAAATCTCTATTGACTCTGTCATAGTTGGAAATAAGGCTGGCCTCATACCGTCCTCTCCTTAATTCACAGAAGGCAGAGTGGAGGCTGAGCCTTGGCCAGCCTGATGTTCCCACCCGGGACTTTGCATCCCAAATGAACATCACAAAGATGGGGACACAGAGGGAAACTATTCACAGTAGTGATGTTTGAACTCTGCAACAATGTCCTCCACAGAAGGTGTCATGAAAGATGGTGGAGGTGTCATCCCCACTGCTTGGGTTTCTGAATGTTTCTCCAGCCAGGTATTCTGTCCTCTCCCCGAGCCAGTGCTGCTATTCAGTGGGCCTGCCTAGTGAGCCCATGCCAGTGACTAAAATGTTTAAGTACTTCTGTTCCCATCAGCAAATAGCCACTGTCCCTGGTTCTCAACTGTATCCACCACTGCCCTAGCTTGAGCCCCTCCCTTAGAACGTGTTCAGCTTTCCCCATCTTCCAGAAACCTAAAACATAACTCCCAGAATAGCAGGGGCCACCAGGAATCTGCTCCAGCTCCCTTCCAACTGGACATGGCCAGGTCCTATGAGTTAGTAACCATGTTGAGTATCAATTCTATCCACTCTCATAAACGTTAAATAAATCCCCCTTTCTACTTAAGATAAGAGAGTCCACTTCTATGTTTGCAACTGAAAGCTCCGATGGATACATCCACTTAGACATATTTAATTTTATGCAGGCTGCATAAGAAAAAAAGAAAATCTTTTTTTTCTTTGACAGGTACAGAAAAATGAGTTACAGAAAGGCATCTTTGTGAGGGATGCATTAGGTGAGAGTACTACATGTTGGCATTAAAATGTTAAGAAATGGAATTGACTTGCTAAAACCTAACATGTATTTAATGCTTTATGGTATGCAAAGGTCTTTTACATACTGTATTCTCATTACAAAAAACTTTCTTATACATGCTCTATTTGAGTTACAGGTGACTGTATAATACACTTTATATTAGCTCAATTTACAGTGAGAAGACAGATTCAGCAATGCTGAGTGACGCCAATCTCACAGCCATGATGGGACAGAGCAGAGGTTGCCAGCTGGGTCTCCTGATGTCAGTTCCTTCCCTGTTTCCTCTCTGCTTTGTTGCTTTTATAGGTGAACTGTTTTCTATGGTTGAAAAATACAGAAGGCCCCTGCCTGCCGTGATCAGAAATCCCATCACTTCTCTTCTGTCTTTGGATTAAGGTGTACTCTCCAGAACATGTTTTTCAAGCTATGTTTAAACAACATGAGTCTGAAATATTTCATCAAGTATTACTTGTAAAAATTAGCTAGCTCTTACCTGAGAAAACAGAACATTAAGGGTATGGGGGCCACAGGGCGTTTGCACTTCCTATTTCTCTGTGTGGAAACCAAAATTGGTTCATAAACTCTGATACAGGTCAGTGAAATTCTATTGTTTTAATTGTCTTTCCCCGCCTACCATCATCAGTAACACTGGCTCCTGAACATGGTGGAAAGAGGTGGATTAAGGATCAGAGGAAAATATCAGAGAGAGGGTATAGTTTGAAAATTCTCCCCTGATGATTTGGATAGAGAATCATTTCCTTCCTTTCCAACTGAGAAACTGTTAACTGTTCAGTCAATAGAATATACTTGCAGAAATTTTTGGCAATGTCTAAAAGTTAGTCTCCTTGAGTGAGCCAAAATTAACCACAGTTATAGAAATTAATTTCATTTTGGCCAGGTATGGTGGCTCATGCCTGGAATCCCAGCACTTTGGGAGGCCAAGGCAAGTGAATCACTTGAAGTCAGGAGTTTGAGACCAGCCTGACCAACACAGTGAAACCCCATCCCTACTAAAAATACAAAAAATTAGCTGGGCGTGGCACACGCCTGTATTCCCAGCTACTTGAGAGGCTGAGGTGAGAGAATTGCTTGAACCCTAGAGGCAGAGGTTGCAGTGAGCTGAGATCATGCCACTGCACTCCAGCCCAGGTGACAGAGTCAGGCCCTGTATCAAAAAAAGAAGAAAGAAAGAAAGAAAGAAAGAAGGAAGGAAGGAAGGAAGGAAGGAAGGAAGGAAGGAAGGAAGGAAGGAAGGAAAGAAGGAAGGAAGGAAGGAAGGAAGGAAAGAAAGAAAGAAAGAAAGAAAGAAAGGAAAGAAAGAAAGGAAAGAGAGAAAGAAAGAAAGGAGGAAGGAAGAAAGAAAGGAGGAAGGAAGAAAGGAAAGAAAAAGAAAGAAAGACGGAAAGGAAGGAAGGAAGGAAAGAAAATTAACTTCATTTGATCAAGGTGGAGTGAGAGAGGGAGGAGGAGGTGAAGCAAATCACCTAACTTGAAGTAAACCAGATTAAGACCTACAGAGATCCCAAACCATGAAAATATTATGATGTTCCTTTGACCTACCACATAGCGTTCACAAAATTATAAAACCATAAAACACAAAACTTACATGTATGCTGACATAAAAGTAGTTCTTTGGAATAATTTCTTAATCCAAAATTCTAGCTCAGCTAATCAAAACTGAAATTTTTATGGCATTTCTGTTTTTCTGGTGCCATAGCCACAGGTTTTGTTGGTTTCTTGAGATCTCCGGTACTCACCAGAAGTCAGAACCTTGTGTCCTGAGTTAACCTCAACATCCTTGAACAAAGGATTCGCCGTGTCTATGTGCCTTCCACAATAAGATAGGACTGTGGCAGTGCTGGCCAAATGGCAAATGGCTTTACAATGTGGGTTGCTATTAAATCTGAGAGGTTGGTGAGAAGTAGATTGCAGGAGTGTATTCAATGCTCCTGAGAGCCTGAAAAAGTTAATGACTCCAAAATATGGTAATGCCTATGGAGCAATAAGTGGGGGAAACTACAAGGGATTTTTATGATGTTTTGAAGAGGGGTTAATTGCAGCCTTGACATTTGCGAGTAAGGTTAGAAAAAAAGTCATTTTCAGTATCAAAACAACTGGTATTCCATGAACCTACAGCCAGAAGTTGGTAGGTGATATCCACCAAAAGTTAGAGAAAGACATAGCTCCAGGAAACAGGAAACCAACCTAATACAGACTCCTAGGAAGGCAATCTAGAGGACAGCCAGTCTGGATTGAGCAGGAAAATGAGGTGGTATTGACATCCAGAGGATAACGTCTAGAAGAATCCAAAATGGATGAGATGTGCTTAAAAATGCTGAGAGGAGAGTGACAGTTTTGATAGGGAGCTTTCAGGTGAATTACTGAGCAATACACAGAAAACAAGGGTATTAGCAACTCCAGGAAAAACAAAAAGTTGTGCAAGAAGAAAATGTAATAATGCTATAATCAATGGCCCAGCTGTGTGTAATATTTACATGATTTAAACACTGAATATTGAACTCAATACCAATTGTGACATAACACTACTGGGAGGAAGGTGGCAAGAAGTGGGCCCATGTGTTGCAAGGCATGTGTGTTAGAGGTGTTAGTGGGGAAAATGCTTTAAGAGCCAGGGCCTCATATTCTACGGTAGAAGTTCACAGACAATAGCTAGATTTAAGAATCTGGGAAATGCTATACAAACATTTTGTTTAGAAACAAAGCAATAAGTTCCTAAGGGGATATCAGAAAGAAATGAGTCACTTCTAGAAAGCAGGGGCCGGGCATGGTGGCTCATGCCTGTAATGCCAGCACTTCCGGAGGCCAAGGCAGGTGGATCACCTGAGGTCAGGAGTTTGAGACCAGCCTAGCCAACACAGTGAAACTTTGTCTCTACTAAAAATACAAAAATTAGCCAGGCATGGTATTGTGGGCTTGTAATCCGAGCTACTTGGGAGGCTGAGGTAAGAGAATTGCTTAAACCTGGGAAACAGAGGTTGCAGTGAGCTGAGACCATGCCACTGCACTATAGCCTGGGGGACAGAGTGAGACACTGTCTCAAAAAAAAAAAAAAAAAAAAAGAGAGAGAGAGAGAGAGCAAGAATGGGGTGGGTTGATAGGAAGCTGAGAGACAAGTGGAAATCTTTTAGAACTAGGCATACGTATAACTTCGGGGGAGATTTTTAAATCCAAAAATAAAAGAGGGAGAATCTGAGTCAAGATAACAACCAGACAAGACAGTGGTGAGCAGTCTCCAACCACAAACAAAGAGGAATTAAGGGAGAGAGAGCAGCTGTGGGATTGAGGGCCGCCAGAGCTCTGTCTTGACTCTCTCTTTGCCTGGGAATTAATAGGTTGCAATGAACATCTCTACCTGAGAAAGGCCTGGCTGGCGTGCAGGTCAGAACTCCACAAACACTGACAACAGCTATAATGAAGCTGCCAATCCCAGGGGCACACAGGGGACACATCTGCCACAGGCCAGCCTTGTGGACCGTCAACTTTCCCAAATGCAGGTTGCTGGGCCCCAGGAAGCTGTCACTTGCTCTCCTGGCGTCTGCTTGCTGCTTACTGTGACTGCTCATTTTCATGAATTAGACCCCAGTATAGGTTTTCTTTTCTTATTTCTTCTTCTTCTTCTTTTTTTTTTTCTTTTATAATGGAGAAGGTGCTACTCTGAGTTATGCCAAAATCCTGGGAGAGCTCACTTCTTAGTCTGGAAATACGTTCTTAATTCGGGATCTAGGGAGGAAGATCTTGGGAGTTCTATGATCCCCCTGAAAATTGATGCAAAATTGTCTATGTATGCAGGCGTGCATTTATGTTGCCAGGGCTCAGCACCTGGCTGTGCAAAGAGGTGGGGTTTGTGACTTGAAGCACTCGACTAAAACTACTGTCTACCAGGCCAGGATAAAGTGATGTCACCTTTTTAGGGCATCCCATGCATAGAGACTATGGGGAAAGGGGAAACATTTGGGGGATCCCATAGACTTCTAGATGAGTCCTAGCATGGAAGTAGGTAGACATGTGGAGGCAGGAATGTCGGCTTAATGTAACAGGAAAGGTGCAAGGTGTCATGGTCAGCCAGGAAAAAGGCAGAGGCTCAGAGCTCTTTTTTAGGGGTTAAGGGGAGCCTGAATTCATCAAACACAGGAGGCCAGTAGGGGCACAATGCAGGTATTTGTAGTGAAAGCATCTACTCTACAGCTAAGTAGAGTGATGGTTAAGAGCATTGCTATCAGAGCCACTGGACTTGGGTCCCATTTGTACCATATTAGCAGATTGACTCAGGCAAGTGACTTAACATATCTAAGCCTCAGTTTCCTCTTCTGTTAAATGGGAATCATTTTACCTAATTGATAATTCTTCCCTGATGACTGTATAATGATGTTAAAACATTTGATGCTGGGTAAATGGTTATTCAATAGATGGTAACTAGTATTCTTACTTTTAAAAAATGTGTAAATAAACATCACAAAATCTCACTTTTTATTTTACGGAGAATGTAATTTAACATTATATTTACATTTTTCACTCCAACAGTAATCCTACATACCTCATGATAATTACCTTTAAGTTTCTTTAGCCCAGTTGTTTTCAACTCTGGGAGGAGCTGGAATTTTGTCCCCCAGGGGACATTTGGCAATGTCTGGAGACATTTCTTGTTCTCACAATTGGAAGGGAGCTCCAATGTCACATAGCGGGCAGAGGCCAGTGATGCTGCTAAGCCGCCTGCAATGCACAGGACGGTTCCCCATAAGACAGACTTGTTCCACTCCAAATGCCAATAATTCCGAGGTACAGAAAGCCTGCTAAAGCATGCTGCTAAATGTGAAACTTGCATAGGAAAAATATATTCTAAGGACCCTACTTAGGATTCCTTTGTTCTTGGAAAAGACAGTGGCCTGATTTTAGGAGCAGCATTTCCTGCTGCCTAGCCTGTCATTTCTATCACAATGGTAGTCAGTGAGGGTGAATGTAACATTGCCATGACTGTGAAGAGGAGGTAGCCCCATGCCGCTGAGTCCTCCAACAAAGGTGCAGAGACAGCCACTATTGTCTAAGATTTTTCAAGAAACAACAGAGTTTTATTAGTTATAATTTTGTCGTGAATTCGAACTTTTGTTGAGAAATATATATATATATATTTACATATTAGTCCACTTTGTGTTACTATAAAGAAATACACGAGACTCAGTAATTTATAAAGAAAAGAGGTTTATTTGGAGAGATAGGGTCTCGCTGTGTTGCCCAGGCTGGTCTCAAACTCCTGGACTCAAGCAATTCTCCTGCCTCAGCCTCCCACAGTACTAGGATTATAGATATGAGCCATTGCACTCTGCCCAGAGGTCTTAAATAGATTCTACAGTTCTGCAGACTGTACAAGAATGGCCACCAGTATCTGCTCAACTTCTGGTGAGGCCTCAGGCAGCTTTTACTCATGGTGGAAGGCAAGTGAAGAGCAGGCATGTCACACGGTGAGAGAGGGAGCAAGAGAGATCCCAGGGGCTCTTAAACAACCAGCTCTCCTGTGAGCTGGTAGAGCCCAAACTCACTCATTATTGCAGGGAGGGCACCAAGCCATTCACAAAGGATCCAACCCCATGACCTGAATACCTCCCACTAGGCCCCACCTCCAGCATCGGGGATCACATTTCGCCATGAGATTTGGAAAGGACAAACACCCAAACAATATCAATATACTCGTGAATACATCTGTTGATATGTATTCATGTTTGCACATAGATGTGTACATATACACACATATATGTACACACACATAAATGTACATATTTTGGAAGCTCCTGAAGTCATCCTGAATAAGCTCTAGTTTCTACTGAAGGAAATGCTCTCAGAGAAATTGCTTTATTGCACTTTTTGTGTGTGTTTTATTGTATTGAGCAAGTTTGTTTTTTAGGAGGTAAATTAAATGTTCAATTTCCTCTTTATATACATCAACGTATATATTCAGGACAATACTTCAGTGTTTGGGTTTTTAATAGAAGAAAAAAATGGGACCTAGAAAAATTCTTAAGCCCTGATTCTGACATTAATTAGGTAAATGAATGCTTAAGCTTATGTTGAAAGTGCAAGAGTGAAGTTTAGCAAGTGTTACTTTTAAATATTCAAAGAATCTTTCAGGCATCATTCTAAAATTAGGCTTGCTTTGATGGAGCTTGTGGACATCAGTAATAACCATTTTCATGTCATGGTTTATAAACTGTGGACCATCCTTGCAAATTACCATCTTGGAAGCCATTGTGCATGGACCACCCCCCTCAAAAAAGGGATCAGTTAAAGGGAGCTCAATTGGGTATGCAACAACACCCTGCTAGTTTCTGATTGGGCTTTAAAAGATGGAAAGGCTAAATTATAGAAATAATAACTTATGGACTACATTTTCGTTTCTCTTTTATTATAAATCCATATTCAGATATATTAATATAAAGATGTACAATATTACAGAAAGGGCACCCAAAGTGACACGAGGCATCCAATGGGTGAATGGTGGGTTTTTGTCCCAGCTCCAGGAGCCAGCCATCTTCCACACCCCTTCTCAGTCTTTTGTGTGTAAGTCTTTGCTAAAAGTCAAGTCTCAACTGATAAGGGCTTGGAGACATAATCATTTTCCATTGACAGCACCGTGCAACCAATTCACAAACATTTTCATATTAATATTGAGCAATTTCCCTACATTCTAATCCATCAAAGTAGGCTATTAATCCTTCCTGTACCATTCTCTATTCAAATGCTAACAATTTTCTTCTCACAAGCTAAAACATTTGTCCGACAGCCCCTCACACAAAGACCCTGCGTTGTTAGCGATGATGGATCAGAGTGTTAATATGAAGGATGCAATGTAAATTATATTATTGAAACTGTACATACGTAGAGGGAAAAAAATCTTTTTAAAAGATCATTTGTATGCTAAAGATAATGAAAGTGATCCCATGGTACAGCAACCTTAATTTTCTTTCCTAAGAGAAAAAAAAAAGATTCTTTATGGTACAGAATATGGAAATCCATCATGATTTATAATAGCATGAATGCCATCGTTTACTTCCTGAAAAAAAGAAAATATACACTGTTTATTTTAAAGAACTTACTGAAATGATGCGTAAGAAACCTTGTTAAAATATCTCTTAAGAATTGTGTACCTCCTGGTTACCAGGAGAACAATGTGGATAACAGGGCTCTGCTTGGGATAAAAATAGATAAATATCTCCATTTGGGGATGGCATGGAGGGACTGACAATTTATATTCATTATCGAAAGTCATTGAATGGTCTAGAAACTTGGGGGTTGAATACACTTAGGTCCTCTACACTGAGAGATGTGTTAAGGAATAGGCTGTAACCTGTAACTGTTAATATTAATACAAGTGATGTTTGCAATAATACCTGTGTTTCACAGCATTACAAATTCCCAAGGACAAAAGCTGACTATCTACATGGAGTCGTGACTTATGCTTCCAGAATACCTGGCAAGTCAGAGGTATTTTTTTTTTTTTTTTTTGAGGTGGGGTCTCACTCTGTTACCCAGACTGGAGTGCAGTGGCACAATCATGGTTCATTGCAGCCTTGACCTCCCAGGCCCAAGTGATCCTCCCACCTCAGCCTCCTGAGTAGCTGGAACTACAAGTGTATGCCATCACACCTGGCTAATTGTTTTAACTGTTTGTGGAGAAAGGGTCTTGCTATGTTGCCCAGGGTGGTCTCCAACTCCTGGACTCAAATAATTCTCCTGCTTTGGCCTCCCACAGTGCTAGGATTATAGGCATTAACCATTGCATGTGGCCCAGAGGTCTTAAATAGATACTAAAATAATTATTTTAATGCTTCATTCATTTATATTTACCTTCCACCTACAAGTTTGCTGGTCTTCATGGTTTTCTTTCTATGTAAACGGCTGCTCGAAGCCAGAAATCAAGAATTTATCTTTGATATCCACCTTTTCTGATTAGTTCCTACCTCTTCTCTGCAAAATATCTTCCATATTTGTTATTGCACTAGGCACCACAAACACCCTGGGCTGAGGCACCACCATCTTTCATGTGGACCCCAGCAAAGCTGGTCTCCTTTCCCACTCTGCTCCTTTCTTCTCAGTGCAGTCCCAGGGATCTTGAAATACAAATTAAAATCAAGTCACTTTCTTGCTTTAAAAAAAGGAAATTTAAAAATTCAGTTTTCCCTTTGTTCTCGGGAAAATGCTTCAATGACTCCATGACTGGCAAAATCTCGCTAATTTGGCCTCTGCCTATCTCTTTGATCCCATCCCTACCACCTAAGATGAACAAGCTTTCAGCCACCAAATGTCTTCCCTTCCAACAGCCCTTGTATTTGCTATTGTTTGCTTGGAAAACTTTTCTCTTGCTCTTTGCTTGGTTAAGTTGCGTATGTCTTCTTCAGACATCAGCTGGAACATCATCTCTTAAGAAAAGCTCCTGTGCCCACACCTCCTTGTACCACTCTATTCCACCTCAAATTCAAATCAAATCTCTGGGTACAACCTTTGCTTTCCTTCATAGCATGTACTGTGACTTATAATAATGTATACACATGTGATTATCTGCTGAATATCTGCCTTCCACTAGACTGCATACTTCCCCAAAGGCACAGATCAGGTGGATTTTCTTTTCTTTTTACCACCCACTGCCCAGCACAGTAGTAGTTGCACATAATAGTTGCTCAATAAATAGTCGATGAAGAGAGGAAAAAGTAAACTTAATCTTCACTGGTCATTTTTCTAGCAGTTAAAAAAATAAATACATGCATAAGACATAGTACCAAGAAATGATCTTTCTAAATTTGAGCACGATTTCAAAAAATAATGCAACAGACAAATGTAAATCCCAGAGCCCAGAACTATTTGGAGAATTGCTGCCTGATTGTATTTGATTTCCTTTAGAATTTAAATAGTTTTACATTTGAAACAGCAACTAAGATGGTGGCTCTTCTTTCTGTTAAACTCCATTAAACTCTATGATTGCTCTTTAAGGATTAAAACTTGTCCCCAGGGATTAGGGACCCCTGTGCTGGGCTAAACTGGAGATTGAGTTTCTGAGTCCCTAATCCAGGGAGTAGCATCCACAGAGTTGCAAGTTCTTCTGGCCATGACAGGCCTAATACCCAGGCAGGAGAGAAAGGAGAGGAGGAAAAGGGCAGAGGAGAGTGGTGGGAAGAGAAGACCAGAGAACAAGTGACACAAGAGAAGTCCCAAAATGGGATGCTCTGTAGGCATGTTCAGATAATGCATTATGCCCCAGGTCATTGCCTCCTCTACCAGCTTTCCAAAGCACTCCATGTGTCATAGAGAGAAAAGGACTCCTTTGCAGAACAGAATGAGGCTTGGAAATGTTCAGGAGTAGAAAGAAGACCTCGAATGGGGCCATGGCACCCTAGATCCTCAGCCTTCAGTGTGAGCTGAGTTCCTGCTTTGGGAGGGCTGCACCGGGCTTCCATGCACAGAGCCCACTGGTCATCAAGCATTCTGCAAGCAGCTAAAGATTTGCCGTATATTTCTTCCAATGCTACATCTTGATATATCCCTGAAGACAACAGGGATCTACATGGTGGGACAAAAGTTCCCATTTGTCTGCACAGGGCACAAAGAGACTGTGATAGGAAGGCTCACCCTTATTTTAATTATTAAGGAAAAGACTTGTTTGCGTATGGTGTAAATGCCACCTCTGTTCCCTGCCGAAGATTTGCAGCAAACACCAATCACTGTAAAACAAGATATGGGAAATCTGGTAGATTCGCTTTCCAGAATATCACTGTCTGCTTTTGCTCATTGATTTAATCTTTTTTTTCCCTCAAACCAGGTGACTCTCCAAGAAAATGTTATATAGTTGCAAGAAAACATGTGGTTTTTATTTTTCTTTTCCCGTCAAATATCTGAAAAGCTCCATTTTGGAAGTTAAAATAATATAGGATTAGTGGCTCAATGAGTGACTCAGAACGTTTCCTGTACCTGCTGGTTTATTCTGCAGGCTGGACTCAGTGAAGAAGTGGAGAGGTTAGTGGGAAGATGTCCAACCCAGCATTGTTTAGAATAACCACAACACTGGAAACAACCTACGTGTCCATTGTTAGGGGAAAGCTTATGCGCACGATGGTAGAGCTCTGTGGTCATATATTATGAAGCCATTAAACAAAGCTTGGGGAAATGCCTTTGAGATAATGGCATGAAAATTGATAGATACAAAATTATTCATCTAGTATTATCTCAGTTATTGAAAAACACATGAAAATAAGATCCAAGTTTTCTTTAACTGGGAGACAGGATCATGAACATCCCCCCACCCCTCCACCACTGCTGTCTTCTTCTCCTTCTCCTCCTCCTCCCTCTTCCTCTTCTTGTTCTTGTTCTTCTCCTTCTCTTCCTTCCCCTTCCCCTTCTTCCCCTTCCCTTTCTCCTCCTCCTCCTTCTTCCTCTTCCTCTTCCCCTCCTTCTCTTCCTTCTTCCTCTTCCTCTTCCCTCTCCCCTCTTCCCTCCTCCTCCCTCCTCCTCCTTCTTCTTGTTCTTCTTCTTGTTCTTGTTCTTCTCCTTCTCCCTCTTCCTCTTCCTTTTTTTCTCCTCCTCCCTCTCCTTCTCCTTCTCCTCCTCCTTCTTCTCCTCCTCCTCCTTTTCTTCCTTCTTTCTCTTCCCTTTCCCTTCCCTTCCCTTCCCTTCCTTCCTTTTCCTTTTTCAGAGACAGGGTCTCACTGGGTTCCCCAGGCTGGAGTGCAGTGGCACAATCACAGCTCACTGCAGCCTCGACCTCAAGTGATCCTCCCACCTCAGTCTCCTGAGTAGCTGAGACTATAGGCATGAGCCACCACACCTGGCTAATTTTTAAATTTTTTTGTAAAGAGGAGGTTTCGCTATGTCGCCCAGGCTGGTTTCAAACTCCTGGGCTCAAGCAATCCTCCCATCTTGGCCTCCCAAAATGCTGGGATTACAGCTGTGAGCTACTGCGCCCAGCCACCCTGACTGGTTTTGTTTTTTTTTTTTTTACAGTTTCGTATTCTCTAGACTTTTTACAAGGAGAAATATATTGCTTTGGTAAACAGAAAAGAGATTCCTATCTATCTGTCTGTCTATCTATTTATCTATCGTTGATCTATCTTTTATCCATCTATTGATTATCTATCATCTATCCATCTGCCAATCTATCCATCTATCCATCATCCATCTATTATGTATCTATTATCTATCCATCTATCATCTACCTATCATCTATCCATCATCCATCTATCTACCACTCATCTATTATCCACCTACCTACCTACCTACCTACCTACCTAACCTATTTATCTATCCATGTTCTTTAGGCAAAAAAAGTGTTTTACGGCTAACACCACACATTGAACTAGATTTAAAAAGACAACATCAGCCCCAGGCCTATCTCCCCTGCCACTTCCCCCATCTCATCACAGCCCTGTGCTCCAAAAGACAGGATTTCCAACCATTTTACCCACCATGCTAAATAGTCAGAAGGATACTCCTGAGAAAGGCAGATTTTCTCTGAGTGGCCATAGTGACTAGTGGGATCCAGTCCAGTTTAAACAGCAGATATTTCACCAAGCTTTCCGAAAAAACCGGATAGCCATTTTGGAAATGGGAGCAAAAGGAAAGAATGTCAGCACTTTATCCTGAAGCCTTCACCAAGGCCTTGTGCAGCTCCACTTTGCACACGCAAGAGCACTTCCTGCAAACACTCACTGGCTAAGGGCGCTCACATTGATGGTACTGTCCACACACAACCAGAGAGTGTGGGGGAGCTTTTCTGTTCCTAGTGCTGAAAGCCAGTGGGTAGATAATTATTCAAGGTCAGACTTTTAGCGTTAGATGCCAGAAAAAAGAAAAAAAAAGCAACCATTAAAGGTTAGCCAGTACTTTGCAAACACTTGTTTAAGGATTTCCTAATTACTCTAAGTGGTTCCTCCAGCCTTTGCACTTAAAAGGCTAGTGTTTTGTATGATGTCATCCTTTGCCCATTATCTCTGCAGTCAATTTGCAGTATTAGGAGAGGCAGCAGGAAAATATTTGCAAACATCAACATTCTGAAGTCTTAAAAGATAATCCCCCTTTCAACTCCCAGTGAGCATATCAGCGGCACAGTTAGGTTTTCAGATTTCTCTAAACGGTAACACCACCAGCTGGATTGTACAGAAAACCTTTCTTCTGGGGAACTCAAAGAAATTTCTAAGTGGTATCACATCAATCACTGAGCAAGTTCTCAGAGGACTGGCCAGGGAAGTAGTTAGAGGGAAATTAGAAATGCAAATTATAACTTCCTTTAAAACAGCTCCCAGAGGTGGCTCTCACCTGAGTCCACCTGGTGTAAGATTTTAGTTTCAGAATAGCTGGATAGGTTCAATAGGTTCTGACCCACTGGGCACTGCATGAGTTCATGAATTCTTTGCAATAACAGTATTATCATCATCATCTCCATATTGCAGATGGGGAAACTGAGGTAGAAAGAGGTTAAAAAACATACAGGGGTTGGGGGGGCACTCAACTTATTAAGTGACAACCCTTGAGTTGGAACTTGATATGTTTTGGCTCTGTGTCCCCACCCAAATCTCATTTTAAATTGTACTCCCATAATTTCCATGTGCTGTGAAAGGGACCTTGTAGGAGATAATTGAATCATGGGGGTGATTTCCCCCATACTGTTCTCATGGTAGTGAATAAGTCTCACAAGATCTGATGGTTTTATAAAAGGTTTCCGCTTTTGCTTCTCTCTCATTCTCTCTTGCCCCCACCATGTAAGAAGTGCCTTTCACCTTCCACCACGATTGTGAGGCCTCCCCAAGCCATGTGGAACAGTGAGTCCGTCAAACCTCTCTCTTTTATAAATTGCCCAGTTTCAGATATGTCTTTATCGACAGCATGAAAACAGACTAATACAGAACTCAACCACATCTATTTGTCTTTTAAGGTCCAGACTCTAAAGCACACATTTTTTTCTCCCTCTTGTAGACAGAAGATTGCTGGGATTTTAACAAATACTGTGTAAAGAAGCATTCCCTTATAAGTAGAAATCTTGCTCAAGTGGAATGCCTGCAAGGTGAAGAATGCTTTAAGGCCAGACTCTGGTTTCGGGTCTTGGCTCCTCCCTCCACTTATTAGTTGGCTGACCCTGGACAAATTACTTAACTTCTCTGAACCTCTGCTTCTTTATCTGTACAATGGGAATTACAGTGGTTCTTATCTTGGAAGGTATAGTGGAGATTGACTGAGATGATGCTCACCTAATTAATTATATAATTATATAGATATATAGATACTATACATATTACATAGATACATATCAGATACATGCAACATGAGGTGATAATTAATGAGATGCTTAGCATAGTGCCTGGGCACAGTAAATGCTCAATAAATGTCTGATTATTATTATTATTATTTGAGATGGAGTCTTGCTCTGTCTCCCAGGCAGGAGTGCAGTGGTCCAATCTTGGCTCACTGCAACCTCTGCCTCTTGGGTTCAAGCAATTCTCTTGCCTCAGCCTCCTGAGTAGCTGGGACTACAGGCATCTACAATGCCTAGCTAATATTTTTTATCTTTAGTACAGGCAGGGTTTCACCATGTTGGCCAGGCTGGTCTCAAACTCATGACCTCAGGTGATCTGCCTGCCTAGGCCTCCCACAGTGCTGGGATTATAGGTGTGAGCCTCCGCGACTGCGCTGAGTATTATTATTACTAGGATTTCTATTCTATATATTATATATTAGTATAATACACACATTTATTTACTTTATATTATACATATAAATATAACAAATATTAAAATTATTAAAATATTAAAATTATATTTATATGCATAACAAATTATATACATAATAGTTAATAAATTAGCAGAATTATTATTACTATTATCATTATCATTAGAAAATATCCAGCATATGGAAAGAAAGCTACCATTACCTCTAAACTCACACCGTGCTCTTGGAGGACCCCTGCCCAATTAATCCTCAAACTCGCAGTTCTCGCAGAAGGCCTAGTGGGCAAACTCTATCAAGGGGATCTGCTTACCCAGAGCCTTCAGCTCCTCCAAGGTAGGAGAAAAATGTTCCCACATGGGTCTCCCTTCAGCTTGGTTCTCCCATTGCAATCATTGGCCAAGTACTTACTAAGCAAATTCTCAGTTGAGGAAGCGAGGAAGCTGCAGTTAATTTCATATGCAAAAAGACAGCCTAGGGCTCAACATTAGTATCCTAATTTATGAAGAGAGAAATGAACTGCAGACTTGGCCAGCTGGTTTAGGTAAAAGGATAATAGAATACCAAGAAACACCAAGCAAAGTAGCTCAAATTGTAGAAAACGAAATGCATCAATATTTAAAAGTAATTTAGCTCATTTTGAAGCTCCCAGACTTTCCAAAAACTCAGTAATAACTAAAGCACACAGTGTACTGAATAAAATGAAAATGTGACCTGGGATCTCACCGTTTATTTAGAATTGAAAAACTGAAAATTGCTCTCTCAAACCAATAGGCCTAAAGTTATTGCTTCATTCACTTAAGCATTTTACATAAGGTAATTCTCTGATGATAAATCACATTGAAATTGATTTTGGTTTAAAGACGAAAAAAGTATATTAAAATGTGAAAGCTAAAAGATTTGCAGATCTGAATTATTGGGGTGCTCATGCTAAGAATGGATGACAAATTGAAAAATAAGCGTGTACTCACTTTGAGAAAATAAATCTGGTCCTCAGAACCACGCATTATGCAAGGAAAAATAAACTGTCTCTCCTTTCATTAGGAAAACTCATTTGCATCAACATTTATACTTACATATGTAATAATGCATGGTCCCAGCCTGAATACAAGGTGGTAATTCAATCAAAAAGCTAGCTTGATATGCTATCATAAACAGCAAAAATGGAAACAGAACCTTGGGAATAAATCACCCTCTTACTATTCAGCTGGGACCATACTGGGCTATTTTACACTACATGCATTGGTGCAGTATTTCACAAATATAAAAATACTTTATTTTCCTTTTATTTCCTGACATGTGGCTGTTTGAACTGGCAGCTTGTGAAACTCCAGCAGGTGCTGGGATTTATCCCAGTGGTGGAATCAGACGGCAAGCAGTGAAAACAATAAGGCAATTAACATTTTTTTAATTAAACTAATTTTAATCAAAATCTTAAAAACACTTGAAATTTTAATCCGAAGCATAAGGTTCGTACACGCACCACCATTTTGAGAAGAGAAATCCTACTGAAAATTAGCATCATTTTCAAAGCAGCAATATTTTCAGTGGTTAATTTCACATCCTCTCTTGGCTAATCATATAATTTAGAAAATGGGATATATGGCATTTTACAAGGCTTTGCAAGGTTATTTCTTAGATACTGTTGAGTAATCTTGGTGGCTTTGTACTTGCTGTTCCCTTTGCCCAGACTACTCCCCATGTCCTCACTTGGCGGGCTCATCTTTGTCATTCAGGTGTCATTCCTCACTGGGTCTTCCCTGACTCGCTATCACTAACCCTGCTCATCTTTCTATTACATCACTGTGGTTTTTAAAGATTTTTAATTAGAGAAATGTTCAAGCATGTTTTTTAAACAAACAGAATAACACAATGTTCTGTTCTGAGGTCCTCAGCTTCAACACCTAGCAACATTTGACCATTGTTCCAATCTTCCCTACCCACCACAGGTCATCCTGTTATTGCATCTGAAAATATTTCAACGTGTTTCCCTAAAATATAAGGACTTAAAAAAAAACTAACCATAGTACCATTATCACAATGAAAAAAGTAACAATTACTACCAATATCATCTCATACCCAGTAAACTGTTCACATTTACTCAATTTATTTTAGTTGAGATCCAAACGAGGCCCATACTTTGCAATTTTCTATGTCACATGTCTCTTTTAACATTTGAGTGCATTCTCTCTCGCTGGCTCTTTCTTGTAAATTGCAATTTCTTGGGGGAGGGTTGTATTAGGGAAGCCAGGTCATCTGTTTTGTAGCGTCTCCCACAATCTGGATTTAGTGACTGCATCCCATGGGTCATTTAACACGCCCCTCTATCCCTTGTATAGCCTGTAAATTCATAGTTAGGTCTAGAGGCTTGATCAGTTCAAGTTCAATATGTTTTGCAAGGTTATTTCATCAATAGCATTGTATTCTTCCATTGGGAGGTATATATAATGTCTGTTGTCTCTCTTTTCATGATACTAGTCATTGATGATTATTGCCTACATCCATTGATTCATTTGTGGTTGCAAGATAATGATGTTCCAATTCCAACATTTCTTTCTAATTTCTTAGCTAGAACAGTTCTAGAAAGAAAGAAGAAACTTTCCTTCACCAACTATCAGGGTACTCTGAGGTACAGGTCATACAAGAAGGGTAGCCAGTTTTCAAAATACTAAAGGGATTCCCTAGAATTCCCCAAAGGGGTCAATAATGTCTATTTGAATTTATTTATTTAGAGACAAGGTCTCCCTCAGTCACCCAAGCTGAAGTGCAGTGGCACAATCATAGCTCACTGCAACCTTGAGCTCTCAGTCTTAAGTGATCCTCCTGCCTCGGCCTCCACAGTAGGTGAGGCTACAGGCATGTACCACCATGCCTGGCTAATTTTTAAATTTTTTTATATGGATGGAGGTCTTGCTACATAGCCCAGTCTGGTCCTGAACTCCTGGGCTCAAGGGATCCTCCCACCTCAGCCTCCCAAAGCTTTGGGATATCAGGATTACATGTGGGCATGAGCCACTGTGCTGGCCTAATGATATCTATCTATCTATTTATCTATCATCTATCTTAGACTGCTGTGAACTTGTTTGTAAATACATTTCTTTAGGCAAAAATATGAGCTGAGTTAAAAAGAAAATATTAATTAAATAATAGACAGAGTGGGACTAAGATATGTCCAAACTTGGGACAGTCTGAGGTAAGTGACAGGTTTGGAAATGCTGCCATAGACAGCCATTCTCACCAGGGTGGGAGAAGGGGCAGAGAGAACCTTGATGCAGTCAGGTCAACAACACAAACACATCTAGCCAAAGAGCTCATCCACCAAAGAAAGGAGGTAGGCTTGGAACTTGGGAAACACACAGACAAGGAGATAGCACATTGCAGGTCCAGGAAAGGAGTCGATGGGCCATATCAGTTCTAGAATTCTGATGCCCTTGCAGGTTCAGCCAGTGGTGGAGACAGAGGTGCTGGACTTTCACTATCTGATGACATCAGCTTTTGGGGCCAGACACACAGCCGCATATCTCAGAGTCCTCCTCTTCCTCGAGATCTCCTCTAGGATGATAATCCATCCACCAGTTGCCTGGGAAAGTCACTCCCAGGCTCTACTTCTTGCCAAGCACTGGGTTACGTGTCAGAGGCACCGTAGTAAACAAGAATCCCACCATCCACCCAACACGGAAGCCTCGGAGTGTCACATATTATGATGGGATGAGCCCAGGTGGGAGCCCAGAGCAAGGGTATCCCCAACACCCAGGGAGGACAACTGGGATAGGCTTCTCCATGGCATCCAAGGTGAATCTCCAAGGTTGAGACTGAACTGGGTGTGATGTGATCATCAGGGCTCTTCACCAAGAATCTGTTTCTCTCCTCCCAGGTCCAAAGGAAGACTGCTCTTCTCCACCCTCTTTGAGGTTAGATGTGGCCATGTGACTTCCATTGGCCAATAAAATATGAGCAAAAGTAACACTGGTGAGCAATCTCCCAAGCTCTCTCCCTCCACCACTGCAATTTGCAATGTCCCAGAGGAGCCTGGTCCTCAGGGACCATGTGGACTAGAGTCCCCCATCTAACCTGCACTGGACACAGAACATTAGAAAGAAATGAATTAATATTTATGGAGTTAAGCTGTTAAAATTTGGGAATGTTTGTTACTGCAAGATAACCTAGTTTATCCTGACTGATACTGGTAGGCACGGGTGAGTGGATTGGTGATGGGAAGAATTCTCTGGAAAGGGCCAGAATCTAGCCCAGAGTTCCTCAACCTTGGCACTATTGACATTATGGGGCCCATAATTCTTTGTCATGGGGGAGCTGTCATATACATTGTAGGACTTTTGGTAGTATCCCCAGTCTCTAATCATTAGATCCAGTAGCACCCCCTCCCCATGTTATGACAACCAAAAATGTCTCTAGGCATTGCCCAGTGTCTTCAGGGGGCAAAATCACCCCCAGTTGTGAAACACTGCTCTCAACAAAACATGGCAAGCTGAGCAAATGCAAATGCAAGTGAGTCAGGGTGGGGCCTGGAGAGCCGGGGATGAAGGCAGATGAGGCAGGAGGAGAGGGAGGGAGTAACTCATGGCCAGCTATTTAGTCTAGGGTCAGACATTGTCAAATGTGTGCTTTGGAAAGATCATCCTGGCTGTTCTAGGATTTTTCTGAAGTTTACAGGCCTCTTGACAGTGGCCCTGAGCTTCATGAAGTGACACATTGGGATTCTGCCTGACACACAAGTCCTAGTTAGCATAAGCTAACATGAGTCTGGTCCAGAGAAGATCTGTCACTGCTGGGTTGAAGACAAGGTTTTGGATGCTAATCTGGACTGTGGTGACTGCACCCATTTTATAGATGAGGAAATAAAGGCTCAGAGAACAAAAGTAACTTCTCAACACAGTATGGCTGGGAAACAGTCTATGTGATAATGGGCACAAAACCCAAGACTTTTCAAACCCGGGGACTTTACCAGCCTCCAGTGAGTAGAAAAAAATGAATTTTAGATTAATAGAAGAAAGAACTTTCTAACATTGAGTCATCAGAAATGATATATTTATCATACTTTTACATAGGTTTACACATAGTAGACAATTTTCAAGGAGCTTACAAAATATTCACTCATCTAATCCTCATAAAGCCATGTTTGGCAGGGACTATTATTATGCCCCTTTAAAAAAAATTTTTTTGAGACAGGGTCTCATTCTATTGCCCAGGCTGGAGGGCAGTGGTGCAATCTTGGCTCACGGTAACCTTGGCATCCCAGGCCCAAGCAATCCTCCCACCTCAGCCTCCCAAGTAGTTAGGACCACAGGCATGCACCACCATGCCCAACTAATTTTTGTATTTTTACTAGAGACAGGGTTGCACCATGTTGTCCAGGCTGGTCTTGAACTCCTGGGCTCAAGTGATCCACTTACCACAGTCTCCCAAAGTGCTGAGATTACAAGCATGACCCACTGCGCCAGGTTGCTATTATACCCAGTTTTTGGATGAATAAAATGAGATAGAAGGAGTTTAAGTAATTCACTCAAGGTCATACAGTTTGTAAGCTGCAGAGCTGAGATTCAAACATGATTGGCTCATACTCTGAATCACTCTACCATGCTACCTCTTAGTAGATACAGTTTGGCTTGTGATGCATTGGGCTTCTAGCCACCAGAGTCAGGCAAATGTTGGCAATTTTGCTAGATGAGACAGGACATATGGTAACACAAAGCACAAGCTTGCTATATATAAGACCAAATGCTCAAAACACGGTGACCAACCCTCCAGGGGTGTCCAGCATGGACACATAAGAGGCCCCTGAAATCTCCCAAGGTCCCTTCCAACTGTTTTGCCATCAGCATCCCCAAAAAGGGGCAAGTGCAGGTTTGCATGCCCAAGGTCTCATCTCACCAGGAGAAAGCCAACAGCTTGAACATGCACCACAGCACAGCAATGAGAACAGCTTACTTCAGGCAGCACCTGGCATGCACCTGTCCTTATTCTGAGCATGGTGCTCACATTAACCAATCAAATCTTTCTACAGCATATGGCTCAGGTACTATTATCAATCATGGTTCATAGATGAGAAAATAGAGGCTAAGAATATTATGCAATGTGCCCAAGTTACTTCACTGGAGGATCAGGAATTAGGTCTAATTTGTTATAAAATGATGCTGCAGCTACAGACTCAACTCCTAATCCTGAAACCACCCTTCTGGTTTAAAATACAACACAGACCAGAAGGTTATGGGTTCAAAAGAGCAACTTATTCTGGTGGAGAAAGTCAGGGACATTCAAGACAAGTGTGTCCATCTGTCAATGAGGCAGTGAGAGACCACTTTGAGCCAGGCTCTGCACTAGGGTCATGGGGGCTGCAGCAACAAGGAGGCTCTGTGCCTGCTTTCAAGGAGTCAAAATCCAGGAAGGCAGAAAGGAGACATGGCAAAATCTCTCAGGGAGACAGGAGAATGTAGTTTGTGCCATTAAAGAGTTCAATGGGGCTTTTCTAGAGTACAGCCACTTGGCATTTCAGAGATCCGCTGTCAGTCGATTACACTTTTCTTTTTCTAACTTTGCAAGTAGCAAGGAACAAGGTAAAAAGTCAACTCTACCAGTTGAGCTCTGAGTGGCCACAATAATGTATAGAGGCCTTGAGACCATGGAGAACAAGAAACACTCAATTTATTTACTATGTCTTCCCCCAAACACACACATGGATGCACATATGTACGGATACATGCACACTTCCATCTCAGGAAGAGGAATCAGTGGCACTCCCTCTCCCTCAAAAGTTCCACCAACCCCTGTTTGAGTACCTATGGTGTGCCATGCACAGGGATTACATTTAAAAGTAGAGGTTTAAACTAGAGGCATGTCTGAGGTGCTGCGAGGGCTCAGGGAGAAGTGACTGAGTGTGTCTCTGCGGTGCGTGTGCAGTGAAGGCAGGAATCTCGGGTGTGTTTGCCTTGCACATCTCCCCAGGGCCCAGCTATGTCTGCTGCATAGTCAGTCAACAGCAAGAGTCTTTCAAATGGATAAAAGAAGGGATATGTGACCTTGGCCAAGGTCAGCCTCCTCCTCCTGTCATATGAGTGTCCTACAGCCACTCAGAGTCTTGTGGAAGGATGCAGGATGGAAGGCACAGGACAGGCCTTGAGGAATGCAAGGCAAGCAGCCCATTGCTAGGAAAAGAATCACTTTCTGAAAACTTAACATATTCCCCAGAGTCTCTGTGACAATCGAGGAATAAACTCGATTTACATTTTTATTTGGAATTTTATTTGTAATTTTTGTCTTGGTTCCAGTAAGCAAGCCAAAGCTTCTTCCTTCTAGAACGCCCACCTTGGGGTCTCACAAAGCGTCTCAGAGCTGGCCAAGGGCTCTGTCTGCTGCTCTGCCTGGCATGGGCCCCACGGCTGTGCCGCTTCCCTTAATTTGCTCACCTCTTCAGCAGATGCAATAAAAACCTTTCACTGGCTGACAACGAAAAGGCAGTGCTGCTCCAACTGCTGGATAATTCAGGAAGCGTCTTTCTCATTTTAATTGGTTTCCTAATTGGCCTGTTTATGGGTTGTGCAATAGCTTGGGATGAAAAGGCTAGGCGAACAATTATGTGCCTAGCATTTCTATCTGGCAGGAGTTAATAGTTTAATAACATGAAGGAGAAACCCCTAAAGTTCACTGGAATGCCGTGGTTTTCGTGCTCAAAAAATATCTCGCTTGGAAACAATCCTCCAAGTCTGAACTGATGTCAAGCTGTGATCACCCAGCAGCAAGTTGGTGCTTCCCTGAGACTCTTCGAGTTCCCTTTTGATTTAAGGGAACGTGAAGTACCAGGGCTGTCTGGGGCCTGCCAGGTTTTTAACTGCTCACTCGCTCACTGGCTGGAGATAAGGAGGTAAGGAGGACCCTTGATGGGCTGATTGATTCTCTGGAAAGAAGGTTTGAGTTCCCTGGCAGGATAGATGACTTCATTCTGGTAGATGAGGTCACTCGAGTCAAAGACATAAAGTGTCTGATATTCACATGAAAGCCAGTTTTCAAAGCAGCCCATGAAGAAAAGCACCCCCTTGCCATTTTCCTACACTCCATCAGTAAAGTCCAGGCTGCACCAGAACCCTTCTTTCCACAGTAAAATTTATCCCAGAATCCAATTCGTGCCCCCAAAGCAGACTCTGAAGCCAAATTGGATGGTTCTAATTTACAAAAATTGGTGGGGGACCCAGCGGGGGGTGCGTTGTGCAGAAAAATTGTCCGGAACGACTTGGACATTTGGCTGAAATAAGCTGAGTGACTTTTCCCCAAAGGAAATCATATCCTAATTGTTGCCACATCGTTGCAACTGGGTCCTTGGTTATTTTAAACAAGCTCACTGGTCTCTTTCAGCTCCGAAAGACCCTGGTATCAATTTTCTGGTAGAGAAACAGCAGACTTGGGAACTCGGCTTTCATCTAATCCTGTAGATTACAAGTAACTTTTTCATGATGCTACTGCACTGTGACAGCGTTATCTAAGGCAGCAACGCTAGGAGAGGTTTGGATTTGGGCACAGACAGAAACGTTGGAGTTTTTATTGCATGTTTTGTTTCAATAAAAGAATAAGACAAGCTCTGCCTATTACTGCAAATTAGAAATCTTTGCCCAAATAGCAAAGTCCGTTTATGACTTGGGTCTTGGACTGATCTTATTTGTCTCCGTTTCATGTGCTTTATCTGGTTTAGCACTTGGAGCTTGATGGTGGATTTGAGCAATTAGCTAACTTCCTCAAGCCATGGTTTCCCTTAAGTGAAATAGTACTGACTCCAAGAATGAATAAGGTAATCCCGTGTTTTGTAGAAACTGAGATGCCATCCATTGCAGGATGCTATATTATTTTGTCCCTCCAAAAGGAAAAAGCACTGACAATTGAACCACATCCCAAAGTTTTCTTATCATATGCTTTGTTGAAAAGTTTTTTAAAAAGATGTATATAAGCATAGATTTTAGTTATCTATCACCCTTGGCCCGTTGTTCAGAATATTTGCTGAAAACATCTTTTTAAAGATTTCTTTAGACATAGATTTTAATCATACATCATCCTTGGCATTCATAAAAAATGGAAATGAGATGTGTTGGTTAAGGCCATAACCACTGCTTAGCTAGAGGCAGTTGTAAGAAGCCCTCAATTGAAAGACACTAATATCTCTGATTTCAGAAATGTTCAAAGGGGAAGAGGTGTACATTAGAATAGAGGAAACATACCAGTTTGGGACATGGTAAATACTCAATAAAAGATAGTCATTATAGCATTAATTATCATTCCTGCAAGGAATTGTAATGTGTGTAATTGCAAATTTTCTCTTTCTCCACTTTATAGCCAATGGAGTTTCAACATGTTTTGATGTCTGGGTTTCCCTGGTAAAAGGCAGCTCTTGCCAAGGCCTTACACTTGTCCTGGGTCTGACCACCTGGGGTCTCTGAATAGTTCCACCTAGGCGTCCCCCTTGACCTGGCTTAAGTCACAGGTTCATTTCTGAAGCAGGAGATTGGATGTGCTGTGGCCAGAACTGGGTCATGTGCCCACCTCTGGGTAGAGTTGGTCCACCTAAGCTACATGGCCTGGGAGTAGGGAAAGAGTGGTTTCCTGACGAAAGATCAAGGTGCTGTATGACGAAAAAGGAGAAATGGCTGTGGGGCAGTTAAAACCATGCTACTTGACTCAGTTCTCAGACAGCCACTGTTATTTTAGCAGCTGCCTTGGGCCCAGACCAACTCAGGGATTCAGGAATCCCCTGACACCCTCAAGTCTCCACAAGGAGCTAAGCAAACTCAGAAGCAGCCTGGCAAACTGTAAACAAATAACAAAATTTCTGTGAGCAGAAGCCACATCTCCACACAGGAGTCAGAGGGCTCTTTCTGTAAGGAGCATTGCACCTCTTCTTGAACGCACATGTAAGAATGGTAGAAGGTATCTGCCAAACTCAGCAAGATCACCTAACGTGCTTGTATTTCCTCTTGCATGATGCTAGCTACTACAAAAGTGCAGTCAAGTACATCTGAAACACTTTCATCAAGGTTAAGAATTCTCAGAAAGGACAGCAGCCATCAACTGAAGAGATATCAGTGAGAAAAATTGCCAGCTACTCATTCATTAACCATTAATTCTAACTTCATCCCTTCAACAACCCCTCAAGAATTATGCCAGCTTTAGATTTTTCTAGGTTTGAAGCATCTAATTTGCAGAGAATGTGTTCCAATATTATCAAGTCTTCTGCAGCCACATTTCCCAAAATGTGGATGTAAATTATTAAGTGTGATGTGAAAAAAAATAATTCCACCATCAAATAAGTTGGAAAAATACTGTGATTATTGTTGCAGGACTTCTCAGAGCCTTTAATGACAATTTTATTACCTAGTAGTTATTGAATTCCTAACACATCTAAGTGTCCTTCATGAAATATTTTAGTTTATTCTCTCAACATCAACATCTCTATGAGGTAAGGATTCAGAACGTGATTGCTATCCTATAGTTAAGAAAAATGAGACACATGTGTTTAGTGACTTGAACAAGGGTGTGGCCAGAATTCAAATCAATACTAACCCCAGAGCTCACATTTTTAAAGCCCTACACCACACTGGCTCCATTCAAGTGTTGATATGAGCCTCCGAGACTGAAATTAAAACAAGCAGATTTCGTTCAACTTATTTAACACAAAACCTTCTTTTGTAGGATCTCATGAATTTCAGCTTGCACACATCCCAAGTTGGAAGATGCCAGCCTAAAACAATTGTCCATTTTTCCAAGCTCCTCAACCAATATGTATGGAATATAAACCCCTAGCACATTCTAGGTGCTATATTTGGGGTGAGGATAGGACAAGATTCCTCCCTTAGGGAAACTCATTGTCTAGAAGACAAGATGATAGATAGACTCTTTGGTGCTGTGATGGACATACAAATAATGGACTGTGGACAAACCAACTCCACTTGGGGGCACCCTGGAATATCTCCAAAAGGACATGCAGCCAGGTGCAGTGGCTCTACACCTGTAATCCCAGCACTTCGGGAGGTCAAGGCAGGATGATCACTTGAGCCCAGGAGTTTGAGACTAGCCGGGGCAGCATAGCAAGACCCTGTCTCTACCCCAAATTTTAAAACTAGCTAGCTGTGCTGGTGCTCATCTGTAGTCCCAGCTACTAGGGAAGCCGAGGTGGGAGGATTGCTTGAGCCCAGGAGGTTGAGGCTGCAGTGAGCCATGGTTGTACTACAGCACTTCAGCCTGGGCAACAGAGTGAGATCCTATCTCTATCTCTCTAAAAAAAGGATAGGTTTGAAGTGCGGGCCTTAAAGGATGAATAGAGCCTGCCAAGCACATGCAAAAAAGGGGCAGAGATATTGCAAGCAGAGGAGGCAGCATGGTTACCTATACCTCCCCCCAGGAGTAAGGTTCCAGAAATAATTAAATGGCATGAGGTGGCCATAGATTTGCTTGTGAAGTTTGCACCCAAACTTTCTATAACCAAGAAAATGGTATTACAGGAGATGCTATGAACACCTGTCTTTGTGAGAAGGAAGCTTTGCCAAAAACCTACTGTCCTTGGGTGGTTTCAAAAGATGCTGATGGAGTTTTGCAGGGTCTTGGACACCATGCAGAAGCAGATCTCACAACAAACAGGGTAAGGTTGCTCCCCACAATGACCCTATGTGGCAGTTTTTAAAAAGGTTTGCAAATTATTTGGCCTTCCTCCTTCCAAAAGGTGGAGTCTAATTTCTCTCTCCTTGAATGTAGGTCAGACTTAGTGACTTACATTACTTTTCTTTTTTGAGACAGGGTCTCGCTCTGTTGCCTAGGTTGGAATGCAGTGGCACGATTATGGCTCACTGCAGCCTCAACTCCCAGGCTCAAGCAATTCTCCCACGACAGCCTCTCGAGTGGCTGGGACTATAGGTGTGCACCAGCATGCCTGGCTAAATTTTTATTTTTATTTTTGCAGAGACAGGGTCTCACTATGTTGCCCAGGCTGATCTCCAAGTCTTGGGCTCAAGTAATCCTCCCACCTCAGTCTCCCAAAGTGTTGGGATTACAGGCATGAGCCATGGCGCCAGGCCATGACTTACTTTTAATGAATGGAATATGACAAAAGTGATTCTCTGACTTTTGAGGTTAAATCATAAAAAGAATACAGCTTCTGCCTAGCATTCAGTGCTATTTGTTTCTGTTTCTCTTTCTTCCTCTCCATTACCCCCATCCCCACCTCTCTCTGAACACTCACTTTTGGAACCCAGCCTCCATGTTGTGAGGAAGCCCAGGCTCCCTGGAGAAACCACTTGGAAATATTTCAGCAGATGGCCGCAGCTGTGGTCTCAGCCAACGAAGTCACATGTGGAGTTCGTTATTTGTGCACTTAACTTATCCAAATTTAGCTAGACATCCTTGGTAGGTATGGTGGTCAGAGAGAAGGGAATCATCCCCCTACCTTAAAAAAAATAAAAGCCTATTTGTGTATTTCTCTTTTTCTGTATACTCCATGAAAAGAGGAACCACAGTAAAAATGCAGAGAAGAACAGCACAATTTATATGGGGGCTTTGGGGCTTCAGCGGGCTCAGGTCCTGGAGGTTATAAGAGTCTGCCTTACAGAGATTTAAAAACCTTTTTAGCAGGTACCATGTGAACTCCACTGTCTATAAAGCACCCACGCTCAAAACACAATAATATTAAGAGTATTCAAGAGACTTGGAGATTTCCATGGCTCTACGAGGCACTCATCTGCTCTGTTCAACCTTCTAAATGGGTGAGAATCTTCTGTTTACTCAAGACAAGCCACTTCCCTCAAGGAATAATGACAAGGGAGCTCCAGTCTGTGCTGGAGAAACCCCAAAGATTTCATCTGACAGTTCAGAGGCTGCTGCACACCATGCCAGGTGCTAGGTGAGATCTGAACCCAGAAGGGGAAGAGGGAAGCCATCCACCCTGCACTTAATGAACTTCCAACCAGGCCATCTTCCCGCCCACTATGGGGTAAATGCTGCCTGAAGGCCTCTGCCTGGGAGGGGCACTGCAAAGCTGTCAGTTTTCAATCACAGGTTGGAAGACTCTTTCCTGGTTTTTCTCATTGGTAAAAGGCAATTGGGTGTACCCATTCTTCGGTGCTTCAACAGCCAGGTTTGAAAATTAAAAGGTTTTCTTTTTGACTATCAGTTAAAGAAAAAATGGAGTTAACTGGAAAAGGGTGGTGGCTGAAAGCATTCTGAGTTGTTTGTTGTCATTATAATTGGGGTGTTGGGTGGGTCTCCTGCCTCCAGGCTCTGTGGAGCTACAGTGGTGGAGATGGGCTGTAAATAAGTAGCCACTGAAATAGTTAATTACTGCAGCAATAAATGTTACAGAGAAGTAAAGGGGATTCTGAGGGTATCTGATGGGAGTGGGGGACTCCATGTTCCCTTCCATTGCTATTTCAACCTTGCTTGAGTGGGTGCAAAAGACTCCTTGTGAGACGGCTTGCTTGGAGGGAGGAAGGTTGCAGCCAGCTCCTTTTCTTATAACCAGCATCCATATCATTACCCACGGGGCGCGCTCAGCAGGTGCACGAATGCACTCCCCCACCCCCACCACAGTCCACACAAATAAAATCCTAAGAATGGCCAATATATTCTGCAGAAAGTCACAATAGCCCACAAGAAGTAATGCATAAACTCATAACTTCCAGCCCAGGCTATTTAGCATCCCATTAAAAATATTCAAAATATAAATCAAAATTCATGGGAATAAGTAATATTCAATTTAGAATTTATGGCATTTTAAAATAGGATGATTTCCTCAAATGTGCAATAAATTTGGTTTTGTGGAATTGCACTCGTCACCTTATCGTGATGGTTGCTTTATCTACACAGCCCACCAAAGCGGAGACACTTTATAGAATCTAAATTCACAAATCAACTGTCGTCTTCACTTCACTGATTCACTGCTGATGGGCCTTTCACAAGGTAAAAAAAAAAAAAAAAATCCCTTCTGAGTTGACAAGAGTAATAAATGAGGAGGTTAGCGCTGCCCATCCATCCAGCTGGCCCGCTGACCTGCCTGTGGTGATACATGGCAGAATAAACTCATAAACCAGCCGCATCTTTTGACCTCTGCAGAGTAAATGGAAACAGAAGAGCATTTATGATGATCATGGTGTTTAAGGATTATGGTCTGACCAGAGAATTATACAAAGCCAAAGGAACACCTTGAAAATAAGAACCCAGACCAGGTAACTGAGTCAAAAATCCTGAAATTTTGGAGAGGTTTTCTCTTTATCCATTTTTACTGCCCCTATGATCCTGTTGTTTAATAAGGTGAGAGAGTGCCAGTGTAGGACATATAACTGGGAAGGGGCACCTTTGAGTCTGCAGAGAAAACACCATTGAAACACTAGGAGGAAGGAGGAAATGAAGTTTACGGAATCAAAGGTTATGCTTATGCTGCAGATGTTCTCAGAGCTGCCTATGTACAGCTTTTGTGAATGTCAAGTTCTAACCCCAAATAAGGTAAGGAAAACCCTTACTTTGGCCAGTACAAGAAATGACTATAATTAACAAATTCACAGCCAGGAAGAGTTTTCTTAAAAATGTAAAACTATCTTTATTAAAAAAATGACTTCATTAACTTAAGTGTGGCCTATGCTTTGCAACATGTTTTTTGTATTTTTTTTTTTAAGGTACAGCCAGGTGCAGTGGATCATGCCTGTGATCCCAGCACTTTGGGAGGCTGAGGCAGGTGGATCACCTGAGGTCAGGAGTTTGAGACAAGCCTGGCCAACATAGTGAAACCCTGTCTCTACTAAAAATACAAAAATTAGCCTGGCATGGTGGCGTGCACCTGTAGTCCCAGCTACTTGGGAGGCTGAAGCAGGAGAATCGCTTGAACCTGGGAGGTCGACGTTGCAGTGAGCCAGGATCACGCCATTGCACTCCAGCCTGGGTGACAGAGCAAGACTCCATCTCAAAATAAATAAATAAATAAATAAATAAATAAATAATGTATAGTTCTTAGAATGGAAAAGCAGTTTGCACTTCCTAATTGACGATATTCAAAGCAAAATACAATGATTAATTATGTTTGAAAGAGAAGCAAGAAACAAATTTAGTGGCATCTTAACCATGACACATGCAAGCATGTAGATTTCAATTTTCTGAACTCAACTCTGGGGCAGAAAGAATACCTAAGAACTCAAAATGCTAACATGATTTTGAATATCAGCCGGTATCCAGAAATGAGTTTCTGCTTTTAGAAATCCTCAACAGTAGTGACATATTTAAGCAAAGGCTAATTCTGACCTCATATTCAAAGTTTTTACCCAGATGCTCTTTCGGGAAGATAAAGGTGTTTTAAGGAACTATTTTAAATAATAAAAAATAATACAACATCATTATAGAAAAGTTGGAAGAAGAAAAAGATCAGATTATCTGCAATGAAGTCACCCTAACGCAACTATTTTTATGTGTTCACTTTTACTTTTACATATGTGCTCTTGCACATATATAATTTTATATATTTTTATTTCATGTTTTATTTTACTGTTTTTTATGCTCATTTTAATTTAAATGACTATATAATTATCTATCACATGGATACACTATAATTTAGCTTATAATTTTTGAACATTTAGGCATCTTCCAAATTTTCTTTTCTTTTTTTTTGAGATGGAGTCTCACTCTGTTGCCCAGGCTGGAGTGCAGTGGCATAGTCTCAGCTCACTGCAACCTCCGCTTCCTGGGTTCAAGTGATTCTCCTGTCTCAGCCTCCTGAGTAGCTGGGATTACAGGCAACTGCCACCATGCCTGGCTAATATTTATATTTTTAATATAGAAGGGGTTTCACCATGTTGGCCAGGCTGGTCTCGAACTCCTGACCTCAGGTGATCCACCTCTCTCTGCCTCCCAAAGTGCTGGGATTACAGGCATGAGCCACTGCGCCAGGCCTAAATTTTTAAATTATAAATAATAATCTGATTAATGACTTCATATTTATGAAAAATATACTCATTGACATATAAAATTTAAAAGACTAGTTAAATTGCAAATTAAATACCACTGAGGAGAGCACTAGTGAACCATAAGAGAGATCTGAGAAAGTTACTCAGAATAGAGTGACTCTGACTCTATCCTCTGTGTCTCTGAATCTGTCTTTCATGGGATCTATTTTTCTATGCCTCCACACTCCATTCTGAGTAACTTTCTCAGCTCACTCTTACGGCTCACTAGTGTTTTTCACAGATGAATATAGGAAGAATTTCACAGATGAATATAGGAAGAATGTGGGAGAACATCATATGTAAAGTATAGATGGAGGCCGAGAATTTCCTAGAACTGAAGAGTCATGAGTTCTCAAATAAAAGAAGCATATTAAATATTGAGAATAAATTGAAGAAATCCATATTCCTACATATGGTAATGAAAGTACAGAATACCAAAGACAGAGGAAAAATTCTGAAAGCAAAATCTTAGAAAAAAGAACTGCAATTAAAATGAAAATAGGCTTGCCTGAAGCAATCTAGGCTAGTAAACAATAGAATAATATCTTCAAGTTTTGAAGGAAACTAACATTCAAAATATACACAGTTAATTACTTAAAAGAGGATCAAATAAAAGTTGTTCAATAAAGGTAGAGTTTGCTACTCAAAGAACCTTGCTACTAATGGATAGCTTGGGGAAAGAAAATCTAAAAGTAGATTTCAAGAAGTTTGGGGAGCAAAATTGGTAAACTACATAGAGATCACATTCTACGATCATAATACAACTAAGTTATAAAAAGCCAATCTTTGTATATATTTGGAGATTAAACAACAATAAAAACAGCCAAAACCTTCTACATAGCCATGGGTCCGGAAATAAAATACAGTAAAAACAATGAAACATTTAGAACTGAATGACAAAAGACTAGTTTTTGAAGCTTGTACTACAAAGGCAAAATGATAGTAAGTGAAATAACTATAGCATTGAAGTCACATATTATAGAAGAATTATCAAGCTAATTATCCAATTCAAGAATTTAGGAAATGAGCAAGTCTAAAGATGGTAGGAGGAAAGATATAATAACAGAAATTAATAAAATGGAAAACAAAATATTTTGATCAGCAAAATTAAAAGCTGTCTCTCTGAACAAATGAACAGACAAAGCTCTAGCAAGATTCGTTAAGAAAATAAGAGAGAAGGTCCAATGAACAATATTATCAAAAAGGAAACATAACCATGAATGCAATCGAACTTTTAAAAATAATCAGAGAAAGGCATGAACAGCTTTATATGAATAAATGTAAAAATTCAGATGGAATGGAAAATTTGTAGAAACATATAATAATCAAAATTGACTCAAGAAGAAATAGAAAACTTATATAGTACATTAAATAAATATAATCGGTAGTCACAAACCATTTTCCAGAAACACAAGGCTCAGATGACTTGTTAGGTGAGTGTTATCATCAAAGAACTGATAACCCCAGTTATATGCAATCTATATTCCAGAGCAGAAAAAGACGCTTTTCCAACTGACATCAAAACAAGACAAGGACGCTATTTAAAAGTAAAACCACGGAAATATCCTACTCGTGAATTTAGGTTTAATTTTCAGTGGAATTTTATTTCTCTATTTATTATGATTATGCTTTTTTTTAATCTGTTAGTGTGGTGAATTACATTAACACATTCAGAATAATAAGTGCAGAAAGAAATGCAGAACGAAAATAATAAATGCAGAAAGAAAATTCCAGTTCAACTCAATTCTTATTCATGACAAAAGCGATTGCAAACAGCAAATAGAAGGGATTTTCTCACCTTGATAAACCATATGTACAAAAACTCATAGCAAACACCATATGTTATGGTAAAACTTGAGGGATATTATATTCAAAGTCAGTAATAAGACACAAATGATCTCTATTTCCATTTTTATTCATCATTGTTCTGGTGGTTCTAGAAAGTGTAAGAAAATAAATCAAATAGGAAAGTAAAATAATTTTAAAGGCAGAAATAATATCACATTACTCATGTGCATTATTAATATAATTGTCTACATAGAAAATCCAAAAGAACTCTTATAATAAACTATAAGAAAATACAAAAAGAGCAATATAAAAGCAGTGAGATGTCTATAGAACTATCAAAAATGTAATTTTAAAAAACCTCATTTATAATAGCAACATAAATTTCTAAGTACCCAGAATTAAATATATCCCAACATGTATAAGTCCTTTACAATGAAAATTATAAAATTTTGTAGAAGATCATAAAATAGTGTCTAAATAAATTCAAAATGTTTTTGGAAAGAAGGTTCAATATCGTAAATGGTAGCAATCACTCTTAAATAAATCTATAAATTCAATACAATTCCAATAAAAATTCTAACAGCTCTTTCTCCGAAGGTGACAAGCTGATCCTAAAACTTATATGGTATAACAAGAGTTGAAAAACATTCAGGTGAGCACTCAATAAACTTTTAGGCACTGTCATCATTTCCGTCACCAGCACTATCATCATCATCATCATCATCATGATCATCATCTTGACAAAGAACTTCATGTCTCTCTAGTGATACTCAATTTCTGCTGTGATTTTCTTCTGAAAAAATGCAACTCGGAAAATGTAATTGCCATTTCATCAGCTACTGGAAAAAAGTGTCCCATGACATTGCTTTGCCAGCACAAAGACATTTAATTTACTGGAAACATCTAGTAGTTGTTGACTTCCAAGGTTCTGTGAGGCCCTTACAAATGACACTTTCTTACTCACAAAGGATGCCTCACCTGACAAGGTAATGCCAGGAGACAAAAAGACACCATTTGGGTTTGAATTGAGAACAGGGGTCTCTTTGGAATGAAGCCACACACATAGAGCAAGCATGATCTTGCTATTTTCTCAGGAACTGAGACTGCCCCATGATTTCTGTTTTTGTGACATTTGGTACTTCGCATGTTTTTCCACATGGAAATACTTTTCTAAGAATGAAGGCTGGAGTATTTCACTCAGTTATTAGGACTATAATTTTATCTACCCACTTCATGAATATTTATTGAACATTTACTATGTGCCAGTCAGGGCTCTAAATGTTAGAGATACAGCAGTAAACAAAACTGACAGAAAGGCCTTGACCTCAAGGAGCTTAGATTCTTGTTAGAGGAAGCAGACATAAACAAAGTAATTAAGTAAAAATACATAGTGTGTTACGTAGGGATAAATGCTTAGGAGAAAAACAAAGCAGGAAAAGGGAAAAGCAGTAAATGTGAGGTGACAGTGGCTTAGGACAGAGGGAGGCAGACGGCCGAGAGTGGCCATATTGATAGCTAGGGGAACAGAGTTCTGCAAAGAAGTAACAGCATGTGCACAGTGTCTGAAGTAAGAGTGTGCTTGGCTCATTCAAGAGACATCAAGAGGGCCATTGCAGCTAAAATAAAGTGAGCACAAGGGCAGAGAAAGAGAAGCGGTCAGAGAAGCAATGGGGTGGAGCCCCATTGGTGTTGGGCCTTATGCATCCTTGTAAGGAATTGGCTTTTGCTTAGAGAGCAATAAGGAGCTACAGAAGGGTTTTGCGCAGGACAGTGACAAGATCTGACATATGTGGTTAAAGGATCCCTCTGGCTGCTGAGTTGTGTACAAACTGTTCAGGGGCTTTGGTGGAAGCTATTGCACTACATCCACTAATAGATGCTGGTGTTTGGAGACCAAGGAGGTGGCACAGGAGCACAACTGGAAATGTCCAAGGTATACTCTTCCCAAGAAGCACAGAAGTTGGAGGAATGCAAACCTCTCAGATGCCTTCTGTGGCCCCCCTCAGCACACTGTGGGGGGAAATCACATTATTTCAGGGTAAGCTTTATCAGAAGTACATGGGGACAATAGTCACATGAGGTGGTCACATCTAGGAGTGTGGAATGAGCTTTATTTTGCCTGACCTTAGTTTAGACACAGTCCCCTAGTAGACTCCTCTCCAGAGCAAGGACTAGAAGGCCAGACCACCAATCTTTTGTAGTACCCTTGGAAAGAAGAGTTTTATGATGCGGTTGACAGCTCCTCCAAATGTTTCAGTTCTCATGAACGCTCTGGAACAACTGCAGTTCAGTGATTCTGACATCCTACATTAGATAACAGATATATGGATGTAGACAGATATAGACAAAAAGAGATGCAATGATAAATCCTTGTTTATTCATTACCATTTATTTATTGACCAGCTACTATGTGCCAGACACTCCATTAAGCCTTTAACATAAATTATCCTATTTAATCCCCTAAAACAACTCAGCATGGGAGGTATAAATAACCCACTTTTACAGATGGAAAATTGGGACTTAGAAAAAAAGGTACAACTTACTCACATCTGTACAACTATTAACTAGTGGAGTTAATATTTACACCTGGCCTGGCCTCAAAGCGTTTTCCTCTTTTTACCATCCCACACTGCCTTGAACTGGGTTATGAACTTTGTTCTTTCTGTCAGTGGATTCTGGCTGACTTTCATGGAAGGTTTTTTTTGAACACAAATTTTATCTGAGCAGTCCCCATGACTTATTTTTTCTCTTAAGTAAATAGTATAGAGCAGGGGTTGATATGTTTTTTATTAAAGGGTCAGATAGTCAATACTTCGGGCTTTGTGGTCGTGTGGTATCTGTTGCAACTGCTCAAGTCAGGTTGTAGCAGGAAAGTAGCTTTGGACAATATGCAAATGAATGGGTGGGGCTGTGTTCCAATACAACTTGCTTTACAAAAACAGGTTGGATTTGGCCCTTGAGGCATCGTTTGTGGACCCCCGATGTCAAGGCTGAACGAATGACTTTAGGATCTAGGCTGACTGCATTCAAATGTTCTACCACATACTGGACATGCAAACTTCGAGTTATTTAACCTCACTATGTAAAATTGGGATAATAGATTATAGGGTTGTTGTGAGAATTAAATAACTGAACTTTTTTTTTTTTTTTTAGAAATTCACAAATAAAAAGTATTATTGTGTGCCCACTCCTAGTTCAAAATTCTTTAATTAAAACCAAGAATGACTTATGGCAGACACCAGTCAAGGCAAGCCAACTGACTTTAAGATCTCCAAAGAAACAGCATAATGTTTCGGGTGAGATCAGATAAATTCTCTGAACATACTCTTTATGTGTTCACCCAGGGCATATTTACTGAGCACCTACTATATGCTAGACACACAGCAAGGCTGGAAGGTGCTAATGCCCTGCTGTGCTCTATGCTAATGTTTGAGCTTAGGGGAACACTTATTTTGGTTATCAATGAAAAAGAAAAGAACTTTCAAACAAAACAATTGTTATAATTTAGTGCTGTAGTATTTCAAAACCAATCCACTAAGCAGTGACCCTGAGGTTGGTAAGTACAATTCACCTCTGGATTTGACTCCAATTGAGTTTAGGCATTACAGTTTAACCACCAGGGTATTAATTGAAGCACTAGAAAATATCTCTGATCAGTTTCATTATCTAATGGCATTTGGGTTTTCTAACGCATCTTAATAAGGGCTGTTGCATATGCATAGATTAACCTGGATTTTATGTGGAACAGTTTACTTTGATTAAAAAAAAACAAACAAAAACTAGTCACATTATTCTTAGGCTTACAAGTATGCTTATTTTTCTTATTAACTTTTCAAAATAATGTCTGGATTTCACTTAAAGCCATTAGTACCTTTTTGTTTATTAAATTAATTGCCATAAAAATTATCTCCTGTTTTGATTTCCATATCAGAATAGAGTTCCCTAATATTACTGAGTACAAGAGATGCATTCTTTCAAGTGTTAAATAATTTCTCAAAAAGGAGTAGCTTTATGCTAGACATAAGATCTCATTTTCTTTAACCTGACTTATTTTGAGAATTAAGTGTACCATTTGCTAATTAAATTACTCAGTACTGACACTAAAACTTTCTGTTTAAAACTTGATTTGAAAAAAATTTCATTTGAAATGTTAGTGTACATTGTTCTCTCAGAGTGTGGGAATGCAGCTATTCCATGCTTGATACATGATCTGGATTCTGCAAGGTTTTATTTCTATTTGAAAGCCTACTGAAAGCATATTTTAAAATAAAAATATTTTAGCTGCAATCATATCAGTTTATTAACTACTGACTGGGTTTGAGTCAAATTTGGGGACGGAGGGGGGAATGAAACAAGAAATAACAGAGTCCTAACCTAATAGAAACGAATTGTAAAAAGACCACTTTTCTCGAAGTTGGCCCTTGTTCAAGCTACATATGGTCACATAATCTTTTGAAAAGCACAATTCAAGTCTCAATTTAATTATGTAATAGCGTAAATGGAATTACACTGCTGATGAAGTTTAGTGCTTCAGCTCAAGCACACACTCACTGGGCTGGCAGAGTGACTGTGACTCAGTTCACTCGGCCATCATAGCAGCCCAGGATGCCTGCCCTGCTCAATTTCCTTAACTAAATCGCAGTGGCTGGGCTGGATGGGCTCCTCCATACTGATGGATCATCAATGCAAGGTTAGTAACTGTTTTATGGGAATACATTATGTCCTCCATCTCTCTTCCTCACATTGTTTTGGGTAACAGGGATCAGCTCATGGAAACACTTTGGATCTTGTAGAAGAGATCCAGGGTGGATAGAGACTGGGTAAACTTCCTAACATTCAAGTCTTCCTGAGCGATGTAATTCTCTCATATCTGTCTTGCAGCTTCCACGTGGCTAGTCATCTGCAGGAACCCAAAGGACCTTTAGATCAGGCCTCCTTCCTTTTATAGATGAAGCAACTAAAAATATAGATGAATACCTTTGACCTGGGAAGCTAGGAAAAAGGAGTCGGAGCCTGGCTCTTTTGATTCCAGTCCCGATCACTGGGTCAACAGCACCCGCCACTGTGCAGATGGCCAAGCTGGACCCTCTCCTTCTAGGGCACAGTCAGCACATGCTTCCATCATGGCACATGCCACAGTAGACTTGAAATTCTTCAAGGAATTGTATTTTATTCCCTCTGTACTCTCAACACCCAGAACGGAGCCTATCATCTATTTATAAATGAAACTATGATGTGAGAACAGTTTCTATACACAGACATCGAGGATCTTGAAGCTTTATGAATATTAGCTCAGAGAGACTTGTTTCTCAGATGAGAAAATAGAGATCCAACAAAATTAGATTATTTGTCCAGGATCTCATGACCAATAAGTGGCAAAAGGGGATATGGACCCAAGCTTGTCTCCAAAACCCAACCTCTTTGTATCATATCCAGAAATAATGTAATGTAAGGTGGAGACAATGGTAAGTTCTTGCAGGGATCATATTTGAGATTTGGAGAAGGGGTCACCACTGGTCAGGAAAATGCCTTGGCACAGCTACCTTTCAAGGATCTTAAATAACAGCTGAGCCCAAGAGCTTTCTCCCGGGCTGATTTTCCCATGGGAGTTGGCCCATAGCCCTACCTTTCTGCTATTAGACCTGAAAGCCACAAGAGATTAGTCTCAGGAATTTCAGCAAAGGAAGAGAACATGGTGGCTTGGATAAGCAGAGAGCTTGTCAAAGTACTTTCAATAAGCCCCAAAGAGCTGTGCTAATGCAGGGCAGGCCACAGCTCATGAGCCACTTAGCAAATTGAGCTTCAGCCTTTCAGTGGTGGGGACAGCCAACCATGGCTTCTGCAGAGAGCTCCCTGACAGAAAGCCACTTGTTGGTTGCAGTGATGCCCCCTACTTCCCAGCCTATCTTATTCTCTCTTCTCAAAATCACAGACTGCCCCTGAAAGTTGTGAAGCCAGTGTTTGATCACTCAGCCCCATTCTTGCTAAGTAGGTACTTATCACTCATTACACAACACCAATGTAACATCGTCTGTGAAAAAAACAGATTTGTGGTGATATTTCTGGCCTTTGAGACTGACATCCTAAGACAGATGTTTTCTCACACTTGATAATTTGCTCTTATCAGACCTAAGACTTCTGGTCCAAATGAACCAGGGTAATGTACAGAGTAACTCTTTTTGTGTTTCATACTCTGTAACCTTGATTTTTTTTAACCCCTATGATTGTATTCACTTTCTGACTCTCGCAAAAAAAAAAAAAAAAAAAAAAAAAAAAAAAAAATCCTCCTAGGAATTAAAGATCTTCTCTTTTTTATTTTAAATAAGATAATAAGAGGTAATAACTCACCATGCTTCTCTTTTTGCTTGGATTGCCAGGAAGCTCAGAGCCAAAATTTGTTTTTAGTTGCAAACATTTTCCCTTGGATTAGCTCAAACCGCCATAATCATTGCCCATCACCCTTGTATGTCTCAGCTTTGGGTTTTTTAATGTTCTTTTACGTTTCTGTCCTTTTGGGCAGGGGTGGGGGTAAGCTACCTTCATTCCTTTTTTGAAAGGCAGAGGGATATAAATAATTGAATCATTCTTAACCTCAATACACACTGCAGATAAACGTAGCCTTTCAAAAATGATCCTTCTCTTCACTCTGCCACTCTCAAATTCCCACCGGTGCATCCTTCATCTGCGCAGAGAAGCTCTGGCTGTTTCTGTACCTTCTATTTGGCCTGCAGCCTAGACCGCAGACACAGAAGCTGAGTTAGGGCCCCCTCCCTAAGTGCTCAGGAGGATCAATGTTATTGCCACTGGCAGCTCCCCGGCCCCCGCCGAAGCCTCCTTCCAACAGGTTACAGGCTCAAGATATTTTGATGGTTGTTATCACTTATTATGGTTGACATATAACCATCTGAGGATAGCATCTATTTTAATGTCTGAATTATTTTTTTCTAAAATTAATGGGCCACATCCTAAAACTCTCCCTGTTACAAAAGACAATTTGATTAATCACAAATAAAGCCCCTCTGAGCATAAACGAATAAGGTTGGAGCCACTTCAAGTTATTTTTCCTCTCTGATAAAACCATTATCACGTTTACAGCTTTTACAATGCCGAACCACATTCCTTTGATCATCTTATAAAATTAATTGATCTTGCTTATCTATTGTTCTATTTTAAATCATTTAATTGAGGATATTAAGAGAAGTAATGGTAACAACGAAAGCATTTATTAGGCATTGATGTTTAAACTTACAGTGTGATTTCCATAATCTAAATTTCTCTATCACCAAACTCTATTCTTGTGGGAATTTACATATAGAGCACCTCTAGCCACAAATAATTTGCTATTGCTTAACGTCCTGAAGGACAGCCATACACTGTGGCAAATCACTGCAGCTATACTTAATTTTAATTATTCTTTTAAATCAGATAGATACCCTGCAGTGAAATTCTTATAATTAAATAGAAATTAAAAGTTTCTAAAAGCCTTAACTTCAAATTTAAATGCAAATGAATGCACCGGAATCAAAAAGATCCCCCACTCCCCCACTCCAAAATTACAAGGGATTGTCTAAAACCTTAGACCAATCATGAAACTTTATTTTGGTGCCAGAGAGATCCTTGGGGCCTAAATTTATTCCACTTTGCAACACCTGGCCAGTGCCACCTGCTAGATAACTCTGGAAGACCCTGTTTTTCCAGGTGACAGGTGTTCAGGATAATTATTTTGGTTTGGGTTCCCCTAGAAGTAGGCGCCAAGATGAGGATTCATGTGCAGATTGTAGGGAAGTGGCCCCAGAAAACAGGATGGTAAATGGAGGAGTAAAACAGGGAAAGGAAAGCAGCCAATAAAGAGTGTTATCAAGCAAATCAAACTGGGGCTCAGCACTGGTGGGGAACACTGGGAGCAAGTATAGAATGCACACACTTCTTGGAACTGTCCTGTCCAAGACGGGAGGGAGCTGGGGTATTTGTCACCAACTTTCATCATTCATGAATGTGGGCTGCTTCCAAAGAGCATCATTTCCCTGCATGTGAGCCCAGTCAGTGCTGCAGCCTGAGAAAGATCCCAGGCAAAGGGATGCAGGAGCTTAGACTTCCTGAAGGCCCTGAAGTGACAAGACCTGACGGGCACCAACAGTGTCTGCTACAAAAATCTAGCCTAGATGTTTCAAACTAGCAGCTCACTGCCTGAACTCAGCATGTGGGTGTGTTTTACTTAACCCATGCAAAGTTTACTTTAAAAAAAATTGGAAAATTTTGCCTAAGAATTGGGATTTCCGCATCCTTTTGAAAAATTTGACCTAACCAATCTAAGGTAGGAATGGGGTCTTTAAATCAAACCAACTAGCAAATATTTGGTGAGTAAGTTGTATGTTCCAAGTATTTTATTTACCTTGTAGTAGGTACAAAAGACCCTAAGATTAGGTCCTTTTCTTCCAGAAAGTGGCAGACCCTTTGTGGCAACAAAATTGTATCAAGGTCTTACCTGCAGCTCAGAGGGAGGATCGGATCCCAGAATTCTAGATAACTGTGTGAAGCGTCATTCTCCAGCTGCTCCCAAGACAAATCTGCCCTCCACATCTACCGACAGTCTGGCCCTGGTGATAGCAGCAAGCACTTATAGAGCACTATGGTGTTCCATGAACTCTTTTTTGTGTAGTGCATGCATTTAGATTCATCGAATTTTCACAACAACCTACAGGGTAGGAATCGTCTTTCACATAAGCAAATTGATGCTCGGCAAAGGTAAGTGACCTGTCCAGGGTAACACAGTAAGAGGCAAAGTGGGATTTGAATGCAGACAGTCTGATTCCTGGGTTTCAGCCTCTAACGCTTAGAAAGCAGGTTTTCCAAATGCCTGCCAGGCGCAGTGCCGATGCCTAGCTCCTCCCTCTTGTCCCTGTTGTCCTCCACTCATGCACTCCTGGCAATTCAGAACCCAGCTTCCTTCCTCCTTGAAGCCTCTTCCTGAAACTCTGGCCCGCTCCAGTCTCAAAGTTCTGCTGAATTCTGCAACACTTTTCATTTGAACTCTGCAACCTGATACTGAGTCCCACACGGTGGATCATCTGTCACTGACAGGGGTTACAGTGTTGAGGGTGGGAAAAAAAACATGACAGGTACAACCACAGCTGGCAAGGTCAAATTCTCATCCAAAAATAATAAAAATGGCATTAAACATATTTAAAAAAATTCAAATCAAAATTTTAGAAGGCATCTGTTTCTGAAACAAATCAGCTTCTTTGCCATTAAAAAAACTCTCTGGAAGTTAACATTGGCTGTGACCTCAAGGTGCTCCAAGGAATGTTTGCCCTCTGATTTTGTGTCATAGATCCTTATGAAAGTTTTCAAGCTTGCTTTTACTGATTTGAAAATTTAATGTCACACACATCTGAAATCTTGCTGGTTTTCTTTATCCTAAAAAAAAATGATCAAAGTCCTTAAGGATACATTTTTCTACATTGTCTCAGAGCCAAAACTCACATGGACAGAACAGACCTCTTCTCCTTACACAACACCCTAGATCTCCCAGCAGAAAACTTGAAAGTCTTCAGGGGTGGGTGGGTCGTAAGAGTAAGTAAAATGAGTCAATTAAGGACTGGAACAAATTGGGGTGCACATGCCTCATCTCATGGGGACATCAGCTTCTCAGCTCCAGCCAACTGTTGCCCGACAGGAAAATGGGTGCCTTTCGATTATTGAGGGAAAGCCAGAAATTCATATTTTAATATAAAATCTCCCAGCTTTTAAATGTTGATAACTAATTTAATTATATTTTAAATGGCCAAATTCACATGTGTGAGCTGCAAAAACCCAGCTGTGGGCCACCAGATTGTGGAGTGTGATCAGAAGGGTCAGGATAATCGTTTCACTGTTGTGTTGTTTAAGAGCAGGAACTTGTCCTGTATGAATGATGGCAGAGTTTAAAGTTTTGGAAATGACACATAAAACCAAGGCTGTAATTGCAGAGGGATTGTACTTTTTTTTATCGAGGTGTTCATAATTAGTTCTTGTGCATTACATCTTTTCCCTTTCCAATATTGTAAGCACCCAATTGCGTCTTGTGCCTGTCCACTGGGTGGCAAAAATCTATAGGCATCTACTCTGTGCCAGCCACTGCTCTAGACACTGGAGAAATGACAGTTAACAAAAAGGCTGAAATTCTCTGCCTTCATGGAACTCACCTCTTAATTGGGAAGATGATGTCCAGCACACTTGGGATACAAAGATTCAAGGGCAAGCACTGAATATAGACACACAGAAAGAACTGATGTCCCTTGGTCTAAGCTCAATGTGGCCCAGCTTTGCCAGCTACACAGCATGCTGTTCTTTTATGCATTAAAATCGAGACCCTCATAGTCGTCTTTAGAACCGCATTTTCGCCTACATGTAGTTATAACCCAAGCTAGATTGAATATAAACTCCAGCACATTTCTTGCTTCATCCCTGCCAGCTTTGATTGTTTCAGCGAAAACCATTTAGCAGACAAAATATCTCCCTTCCAAGAGTGATCATCTCTTAATCTGTCCTTTCAGGCTGAAGTCACTGGGAGATACTGAAGGGCCGTGCATGTTATTTGACAAGTGTCACATCTGTTACAAAAGTGGAGATGCAACCTTACAGCATTGCATGGTGCCATTTTGAACCTGGCGTGCTGGCAAGGTGCCATTAGAGGGTAACAGGAAACCTGATAGCTCAGAGCTGAAACACAAGATACAAAGTAGTTATTTGCTGTGATTATGATCATAACCCTAACATCAGACTCACACACTCATTTTGCTCCAGACATGTGCAGATGCGGCGCAGGAATTTCTGAGCTGCTCTGTGGCTGAGAGAACTAAGACATTTCAACAACGTATAGCATTTCAGAGTGAGCCTTCCCCTCACCCCAACTCCCATGCTTGCAGAAATAACACAAACTCATGGACACACACAATAGATCAGGGACAGGAAGCCAAGGAGCAGTGTCCTTACTAAAAGGAATTCAATAAAGTGTTGGTAAAAGTAAGTCTTCCTTTCTCACATACATAAGTGGACATAGTGCTGGAGTAGAATTAAAATTCTGGGTTCCAGTTTTAGCTCCAACTAAGTTGCATTACCAGAAGGTAGTTTTATTAGTTGTGCCATGTTGGTTTTTTCCCGAGTTGCCACAGAGCTGCCCATGTGTTATTCTCTCTGCAGAATACTGCGGGAGCCCTTGCCTTGAGAAGAAGCTTAGTAAACATCTCCGTTGAGAGGCTCATTTTACCGATGAGTGGACAGAGGCCCAGCAAAGCTAAGCACTTTCCTCAAAGCCACACATCAAGCATCTCCTCGGTTCCAGGCAGTGCCCTAAGTAGTGGAACTCACAGATGACTGAGACCAGGGTCTGGGGAGGAAGCATGGCACTTCACTACTACATGGATCAGGGCAATGGGTAAGGTGTTGGGGAAGTTACAGCTGAGTGATACCAACTCCAGGACTCTGATCACAGATCTAGTCCTCCCTGCCTGCACCAGAATCCCATTCTCCTTTTAAAATAATGACTTATTGTTACTTGAAGAGCCATTTAGATTCACTAATCTATCTAACATTGACACTGGAGAAAATACAGAGTGTGTATAGGTTCTTGGGATTTAAGGCGTATCAGTCAGGAGTTTATTGATTGTGAGTGACAGAAAACACAACTCTAATTGCTTAGCAAAAATAATTATTTTTAAATGTATTCTTATAAATAAAAAATTAAGATATCTGCCTTCAAGCATGGCTTGATCCAAGGGCTTTAACATCATCATCAGGACTCAGTTTCTCACCACCTCTGGATTCTGCTTCACTCTGTTGGCTTTATTCTCAGACAGACTTTCTCTGTGGTCACCCCTGGTAGCTCCAGACTCACTCTGCCTAGCTCCACGTCCCGCAGAAATAGAGTGCTGCTCTTCCTCATGAGCTTAAACGGAATTCCTATGCTTGACTCTCATTGGCCCAAATTGAGTCACATGTTTATCTCTGAACCAATCACTGTGGCCAGAAGGATGGGATTATCTGATTAGCCCAATCAAAACGCAGGTGAGGGTGGAGTCAACACCACCCAAACTACTTTGACTTTAATATGAGATTTAGTTAACCCTGAAGGAAAATTGAGAGGATTGTCAGATGGGTGATTAAGTGAAAGTAACAAAAGCTAACCACCAAAGTAGGCCAGACCTTGGAGAGAAAGCTGGGAGTATGGGGAACCCCCAGATTGGTGGTAGAACTGGAGAAAGGTGGAGAGGAAGTTTCCAAAACCTCTTACAGTTCATTCAGGGAAACGTGTGTGATTTTAGTTTTAAAGAATTAACCAGATTTAGCAATTTCCTGAATTTGTATTCTGAAAAACGATGGCAGCCAAACACCAGGCACTTTCAAATTCGCTTCCTATTGCTAGCATGCTGACAAATTGCCAATATACATGCAGCAGACGTTGTTAAGCCCCTCACATATTTATGCTGACTTCACGGGAGCAATAGATTCCACGGCGGAGACACTCTTGCATATTTATTGGAAAAGTGCTCCTCAAGGCATGCTAGGTGTTGGCTTACTGCCTCTCCGTCTCTATTTCCAGGCGTCGTAAGTATTGATTTGAATAAAATCGTAATTGCAACAGAAGCCTTTGTGACTTAACTAGAAGCAATACACTCTACAGTATTCGACATACCATTTGATGTCATTCTAGACTGTTCTTGACTCCAGGTGACTAATAATGTTCTAGATTGCTTTACTTTCTCCCCTTGCAGATGCCAGATGGAATGACACAGATTAAGAGGTCGGGAGTGATCAGTGTTTACAGCTGAACAGAGGGGGGGAACACACGCTACATCAGGCCCAGGTTTGCTTGTAGAATTGTAACCCCTTTGCAGCCATTTCTTTCATATACGCAGGGAGAAGACTAGGGTGGCCCTTATTCTCAGTTCCTCCTATTGTAGAGAAAAGAGGTGGAGGAGTGGCAGTAGGAGAAAAACCAGAGTCCAACTGTGTGAGAGCATGTTTCAGTTTCACAGTTTCCCACAAGGCTTGAAATCAACAGCATTTGGGCATGAATCACCCTGCCATCAGCCCCCAGAGCTGGGTCTTCTGATGGATTCATCCTTCCGCAGACAAAGACACACACTGTTCTCTGGTTCTAAAGATGATGGACCGTTCGTGGGGCACGAGTCTGGGCATGTATCCCCAGGCTTGGAAAATCTGTTTTCCCTGACTGTGGGCCCCTCATGACCAACCACATGGGTCTATGAGAAGTCTGACCTGGGCAGGGCATGTGGAGTTTGAGTGTGAGAGTGACTGGGTGAGGAAGGGACAGAACCCATGATTCTGGTTTCTCCCCAGGAGTGGCCAAGGAAAGGGAGATCGGGACCCTTCAGTGTTCCCCATGCACAGGCATGGATGGCAGGGAACAGGACACAGACCAGGAATTACAAACAGAAAAAGAAAAAAGAAAAGAGGTTGTTTACCGATGAGACAGCAGGGGGACAATCATGTGCAACATTTTCTAGATAGTCAAAGCTACCCCAAAACCAAAAGTTAGTTATCTAGATGGACTTATCACCACTTACGTGTATAAACTTCCCAGGGGTACAATTGAAGAAGAAATGCCTCTTCTGAAGGTGTGAATTTCCCGGGCATTTCTGTCCTTTCCTTTCGACAGTGAACCAGGGTTTCCTGAACGCAGGTCTGAGCGCCGCTTGGATCTGCACCTCCTCTCCCACCTCTCCCTGACACCAGCTTCACATCCTGAAGTTTAAACAAGGAGACAGCATTACACGCACTCCAGCAGCTTCACAGAGGGGCTTTTGGACCTGGCCTTGAATAAGAGAAACAAGTAGATATTCCTTCAACCAGTTGTCTGGGAAGACACTCTCTATCCTGGGAGAGGAGCTATTTAGATTCAGATGTCCTCAAATAGCTCTTGTCTTGTCTAGAGGATGACAGATGTGTAAACTACTATGAGAACAATTCACCTAGGTTCTAATGATAGTGCTATTTTTCAGAAGAAGACAGTGACAGTGGGGTCCCAAGAGAGAGAGATAGGCATAACTTGGGAGGAAGGAAGTGGTGGCAGAAAAGGTATGCACTGGTCCTTGAGACACTTGACAAATGAGGATGGCACAGGCTCACACAACATTTCCCTCTGCCAGGAGCTGGTCCACATGCTTCACATCTGATATGATTTGGCTGTGTCTCCACCCAAATCTCATCTTGAATTAGTTCCCACAATGCCCATGTGTTGTGGGAGGAACCTCGTGGGAGGTAATTGGCTCATGGGGGGACGAGTCTTTCCCTTGCTATTCTCTTGATGGTGAATAAGCCTCATGAGATCTGATGGTTCTATAAATAGGAGTTTCCCTGCATAAAGTTCTATTCTCCTGTCTGCTGCCATGTGAGACGAGCCTTTCTCCTTCCACCATGATTGTGAGGCCTCCCCAGCCACGTAGAACTGTGAGTCCATTCAACCTCTTTGTTTTGTAAATTGCCCAGTCTTGAGTATGTCTTTATGAGCAAGCATGAAATGGACAAATACAACATCCATGACATCCTTTCATCTTTACAAGTCCACGAGGCAGGCACAGCTATTGTCCTAGATGAGGAAACTGAGGCACAGAGACAAGGCCAGGATGAGGGTGCAGCCCTAGAGTGAGTGCCTTCTTATATTCTGCACTCGAATCCTAGCCAGCACTGAAAGGTCAAGTAACTTGCTGAAGGTGACACAGCTAGTAAGTGGCAGAGCTGGGATCTGGAGCAAGGCAGTCTGGCTCCAGAGTCAGAGCACATAACCAAGCCCTCCTGCTCCTTCACAAATGCTTATGCAGCTCCCACTGGGAACTAGGCCCTGCTGGAAGCTCTGGGTAGAATGGTGGGAAACAGATGCTGTCCCCGCCTATAGTAGAGAGGTTTACAAAATAAGCAAATGTAACATTACAGCTGTGATAAACACTGCAAAGGCAAAGTTCATGGTGCTATGAGGATAAGAGGCTCTGATCAGTCCAGATGAGGGCAGGGGTCAGAAGAGCAAGGACAGCTTCCCTGATTGACAACTGGGCAGAGATCAGAAGCCTGAGTAGGAGTTCATTAGATGAAGGAAGGAATAATGTTGCAAGTGAAGGGAATAGCACCTGCAAAGTCCACATGGCAGGAGGGAGCACGGCCCCTCCTGTGGCTGCAGAGGAGGAATGAATGAGTGGACACATGAAGAGGTGGGGCCAGGCACAACCTTGAAGATTATAGCAAAGAGTTTGGTGTTTATCCTGAGGGCAATAGGGACGGGCTGGGAGGAGCTCCAGTAAAACAAACAAATTAACTAACAGATGCAGAATCGTTGTGTTTGGGAATCTGTAATTTGTCAAGGCTGGGACAGAGTGGGTTCCTTAAGTGAGGCCAGAAGGGTGGAGATTTGGGAGAGTCAAGGATTCTCAGGAGGATATCCTCTGCCTGGCAGGCTTGGGTAACTCCCAGGTAAGGTGAAACAGGGAAGGATTTGGCCAGCTTTGCAACAGAGTGGAGAAGAATGGAGAGAGAGGAACTGGAATCAGGGAGATGGGTGAGGAAGTTGTTGCAAGGTGGAAGAGTTGTCAAAAAGCTAAGGGTGTGGCACAAAATAAAGAGACATTAAGGGGGCACAACAGCAGAGACACAGCCACCAGCTGGAGGTGGAGGATGAGGATGGCAATAACAACAGCTCTCCAACACTTTTGCAGTTCAGCCATTCTGGTAGGTGTTCGTGCAATCTCATTGTGGTTTTAATTTGTATTTCACTGATGAATAATAGTAACAAGCACCTTTCCATATTCTTACTGGGTGTTCATATGTCTTCTATGAAGTTCCAGCTCAAATCTTTCGGCTATTTTTGTATTATTTTGCCCATTAAAAAATAGTGTTGTTTGTATTTTTATTATTGATTTACAGGTGTTCTTTATATATTGTGGATATAAACATACAATTTGTATTTTCTCTCAGTCTGTGTTTAGCTTTTTAATTTTCACAACAGTTTCTTTCAATGAGAAGATTTTTAATCTTGATGAAGTTCATTTTATCAATATCTTCTCTTTTCTTATTAGTTCTTTTTGCCTCCTGTCTCACAAATCTTGACCTCTCCCAAGATAATAAAAATATTATCTTCTTTCTGGCTTCTTGAAGAAGCCTTGTGGTTTATTTTTATAAACCAGTCCCTGTTGACATTCTGGGGTGCCAGGACAATAAGTGATTGGAAAGATTTGAGCATTTATTTCTCTTTTTGAATGCCAGCTCTTGTCCTGCCTCCATCCACCACATAGTCAAGGACCTCATTAACACTTGCTTTCTAATTCCTGACACTAGTAATCTGTTCAGTAATCAGGTAAGCACATTGCTCAACCTTCCAGGTTTCCAGAGGGAAGAAGCAGACATCCTGCCTCCCAGAGAGAAAGCGTGTGTGCATTTTTGGTTTGTGTTTAATCACTTATGGCACAGAGTCTGATGCTGGTAAAATCTTACTTGCATTATCTTTATAAAATATTTAGTCTTTTAATTATGTGAACTGCCAAGATTCTGGTGCATGCTTTAGTCATTTCCCAATCAAGCCTTCAGTACAATCTCTCAGACGGCCTCTTCCGAGCATCTATCACATGCCTACAATCTCTCCAAACCCATAAATCATATTTAAATGCTTTCCATATCCCATAATTCTCCTTCTACTGCTCTATTCAGTTAATTACACTTGCTCCCTACTCATCTGAGACATACAGTTTAGGGCCGGGATTTGGAGAGAAGAAAAAAAATCAAAAACAAACTTCATAACAAAAATTCCTTCATATTTGCAAGGTTTAATCCAGGTTTGTGTTCCAGCTTGCACTTTGAATTCTTTCCCTAACTACCTCTAAGTAATTCCATCTGCCTCTGGGTTGGTTCCTATCTCTAAACCCACTGGTAGGAATCCCTTTGTGTAAGGATCACCTTCAGGATTTTGTTGAAGATGTCTTCATATTTAATATGTTTCTAACACATCATCATCATCTCACTCATTCATGTCAATGCCAGCAGGCCATATCACTCAATTTTCTACAAAGAGTTGAGAATGAAAAAACCTGCACAGTATAGCCAGCTGATGGGTAGTGATGCTATTTTTTTAAAAAACAGTAAAAATAAAAAGCATTTGTAAATTGTGTGTGTGTATGTGTGTGTGTGTCTGTAATTGGGTATAATAGCTAAAGTCATAACCATAATGCTATTAAGATAAGCCTAACACTGATGAGATAGAAGCAGGAAAGATTTATCCAGTGCTGGCCATCAGAAGAGAAACTTGCTATTTCATAACAGTGAAATAAAACTTAATGCAAAAGCTTTATCAAAAGCTTGATACAAATTCCAGCTGGGAAGACAGGCAAAAGACAGAAAGCAGGTTTCTCCTGTGGTCTCCAAGGCCTGTGTGATCAGCTCCTGGCTTTCCCTCTGGCCTCATCTCCCACTGCTCCTTCCTGCCCTCTGTTTTAAGCACACCAGCCTCCCCACTGTTCTTCAGACACACCATGGGTGTTGCTACCACAGGGCCTTTGCACTTGCACTTTCCTCTCCTGGGAATGCTTTTCCTGGACTTAGCTCCCCTACTTCCTTATGCCTGGATTCCAAAAGTCGCCTTCTCAATGAGATCTTCTTTGGCCCTTTATCTAAAATTTCAAAAACACTTCTCCAAAGCATCATGAACATTCTACTTCTCCACCTTATTTTCTTGGCCTGAGCACTTGTGGCCATCAAATATGCTATCTATTTAACTTATTTTTTTCTTATCATTTGCCTTCTACTAAAATGAAGCACCGTGAGAGAAGGGATTTTTCTTTTATTTTGCTGAGTGCCATATTTCCAGTGCTGGCATACAGTTGATTCTGAAAAGACAAGAGTTAAATGAATAAACAAGTAAAATCACAAAAATGGGTAATTCTCAAAGCACGGAAACAGTGTAGCACATACCTGTGGAAGAACTGTTCATGTAAATATGGAAACTGAGGAACATCAAAGAAAGCAAAGTTGCTAAGACAAGCTCTGCTAGTTGCCAACTCATTATTCCATCATCTCTTCTTCTTTTCCATAGAACCCTGACTGGGGGAAAGCCAACGTGGCAGCCAATCAAAAACTCCATTTCCCAGCCTCCCTTGCCTGTTGGAGTGGTCTCATAACTAAGTTCTAGAAATAAGAGGACATTGTTGACTGAGGTTTCTAAGAAAGTGCCTTAAAAAGTTTACTGACTCAGCTGAATGGGGTCCTTTTTGCCCTCTCTCGTTCCTCTTGTTTCTTTCTTTCCTAAAACACAGATGTGATGGTGGGTGCAGCAGGAGTCACCTTGCGATTCGGAGGTAACCTTGAAGATAGACATGGCAGCCAGAGATGGTGAAAGAGAAGGATAGAGTCTGGGGATGGGGTATGGCCATTGCATCACCAATGGGCCACCTTCCTCAAGACTTCATTTTATGAGAGAAAAATGAACCCCTGGCTGGTCAAAGTTGTTTTTTGGAGTTGCAGTACTAATAGTTGAATGCAGTCACTAACAGTTACTAACTCAAATTGTTGGACACCATCAAAGCACCTGCTTTGCTTTCTTTGAGCACCCAGTGGTCATCCTGGGATGCTCTTGACATGGGCCATGCTTCAAAAAACTATGTTGTTCCCTGATTGTGAAGCATTTTCCACTCAGTGCTCCACTATTATAATGTCTTTGTTTCATGGCCATCCTACTACAATGGAGCTACATCAGATCCACCCAAATTTCAAAAAACACAGTCATTACACAAACCTGGGCTTGTGTTGAAAGGACAGAATCCCATAATCATCAGTGATGACTCCAAAGTAGCTCTCATTTCCCAAGACATGGCCTAATCAAAGGGTGCTTGAAGCAAATCACACTAATGGTAACTTAACGTCATTTGAATATTTGCAAATCAGCCACTTTCCTCTAAATTCAGAAGTTTTGGGCTGGGCATGGTGGCTCACACCTGTAATCCCAGCACTTTGGGGAATGAAGGTGGGCACAGTGCTTGAGCTCAGGAGTTTGAGACCAGCCTGGGCAACAGAATGAAACCCTGCCTCTACAAAAAAAAAAATATATATATATATATATATACATATATATACACACACACAAAAACTAGCCGGGCGTAGTGGCACGTGCCTGTAGTCCCAGCTACTCAGGAGGCTGAAACAGGAGGATTGCTTGAGCCCAGGAGATGGAGGCTGCGGTGAGCAGTGATCGTGCCAGTGCACCCCAGCTTGGGAGTTAAAAAACAGCAAAAATAAAAAGCATTTGTAAAAATGTAAAAAAATGAATGTAAAAAAATGTAAAAAACAAATTTGTAAAAAAAAAAAAAAAGACATTTCGGACTACATGTTTCAGAGGAAACTAAACATTAGTCTAGCACCCACAATCACAAGTATTTCTGGGAACTGCTCCCTGCCTCTAACCACCTCCATCCACATTGTTAGGTGGATAGCATGATCTTAGTAAATGTAAGAGATGACTGGTCCAAGCTGAAGCAGCTGACCCAATGTGGGTCAATCAGAGCCCTGTCTAGGATTTTAGAAATGGAACTGTGGTCTCTCTCAGGATGGTGGAAACTGAACATATATACATTTGGGAGCTTTTATTGGTGATATCTTACCACTCAGACTGAGAAACAGAAATCCAGAATGCAGAGAAAAAAAGATATTGAAGCAGAAAGACATAAAACGTGTGTGTGTTGGTGAGAGAAAGAGAGAGGGGAAGATAGCTAGCTAGCTAGATAAATAGACAGATAGATGACAGATAGATTTGCATTTCCCTGATAATTAGTGATGTTGAGCATTTTTTCATGTGTTTGTTGGTCTTTTGTATGTCTTCCTTTGAGAAATGTCTTTTCATATCCTTTACCCACTTTTTGATGGGATTATCTGTATTTTTCTTGCTGATTTGTTTGAATTCCTTGTAGGTTCTGGATGTTAGTCCTTTGTCAAATGAATAGTTTGTGAATATTCTCCCCCATTCTATGGGTTGTCATTTTACTCTCCTGATTACTTCTTTTGCTGTGCAGATGCTTTGTAGTTTAATTAGGTCTCATTTATTTTTGTTTTGTCTTTGTTGCATTTGCTTTTGGGTTCTTGGTCATGAATTCTTTGCTTAAGCCAATGTCTAGAAGAGTTCTTCTGATGTTATCTTCTAGAGTTTTTATGGTTTCAGGTCTTAGATTTAAGTCTTTGATCCATCTTGAGTTGATTTTTGTATAAGATGAGAAGTGAGGATCCAGTTTCATCCCTCTACATGTGGCTTGCCAATTATCCCAGCACCATTTATTGAATAGGGTATCTTTTCCCCACTTTATGTTTTTGTTTGCTTTGTCAAAGATCAGTTGGCTGTAAGTATTTGGCTTTATTTCTGGGTCCTCCATTCTGTTCCATTAGTTTATGTGCCTATTTATACCAGTACCATGCTATTTTGGTAATTATAGTCTTGTAAAATTTGAAGTCGGGTAATGTGATGCCTCCAGATTTGTTTTTTTTGGTTTTTTTTGCTTAGTCTTGCTTTGGCTATGTGGGCTCTTTTTTGATTCCTTATGAATTTTAGGGTTTTTTTTCTAGTTCTGTGAAGAATGATGATAGTGTTTTGATGGGAATTGCATTGAATTTGTAGATTGCTTTTGGCAATATAGTCATTTTCACAATATTAACTCTACCCATCCATGAGCATGGGATGTGTTTCTATTTGTTTGTGTCATCGATGATTTCTTTCAGTAGTGTTTTATAGTTTTCCTTGTAAAGATCTTTCACCTCCTTGGTTAAGTATATTACTAAGTATTTTATTTTTTTTTTCAGCTGTTGTAAAGGGGATTGAGTTCTTGATTTGATTCTCAGCTTGGGGGTTGTTGGTGTATAGCAGAGCTACTGATTTGTCTACATTGATTTTGTATCCTGAAACTTTACTGAATTTATTTATCAGATCTAGACGCTTTGTGGATGAGTCTTTAGGGTTCCTCTAAGTCTCTCTGTTTCACATAATCTAGTTGGAGTCCATTTCTGTAATTTGCAGCCAAAACTTAACTACCTTTAATTAATAAACCATTAAATAATCTTTGGGAATTTCAGGAATAGTCAGTGATTTGTGTATATTTTTTAAAACGATACAGCCATATATATATACACACACATATATATGTATATGTGTATATGTATGTGTGTGTGTGTATATATATATATATATATAAAACATATTGGTATTTTTCATTGAATCACATTTCACTGAGCACCTACTGTGGTCCCTGTGGTGGGGATGAGGAAGACATATTTCTTGATCTCAAGGAGTTCATATTTTTAGCAGCAAAAATGGATATGTACTCACCTAGCAGGTTATGATGACATTGAACCCCCATCCACTCAATGAGATAGAAATGATTTTCACATCTAAGTAAAATAAAACTAAAATCCATAGTGGTTGGCAATGCTCTCAGGATCATGCAACCGTTAATCAGCAGACTGCTGGAACTCCTACTCAGATTGGCCTTACACCAAGGCCATTATTCTAATCATCACACAGTATTGTAAACAACCTGTAGCATGCCTCTGATAATGGACCTGGTTTTGAAAAATCACTGAAGAACCTATGGGCAAAATGGTTCATCCTGTCTAGTAGGAGAGTTTCTCCCCTCTGCTACATCCGACTTTGTCTCCAAGGCTGTAGATCCCACTCCTGACCCTACACTGTTCCAGAAAACATCCCCCGTAAGCATCCAGCCTTCCCCTCACATACCCAACGTGCCATAGCTATCCCTCCTGACTGCTTTGAACAGACTCAAGTCTCGTCCATCTTCACAACCCTTCCTGCCACACTACTTCCCATCTCGCTCTCTTGCTTCACCTTCACAGTCAAACTCAAAAGATTTGTCTGGACTTAATGTCTCCATTTCTTTAACTTCAACTGTCTCATTACACACTGCAAACAGATTTCTGTATCCATCACTCTACCAGAATAACTTTGGTCGACATCACCAATGACCTCTGTGTTATTACATAGTATGGAGCCTATCCAGTACTCTTCTATCTTGGCCGTTCCAGGGCCATCCTCCTCCCACTTGAGATTGATCCATCCTTCCTTCCTTCCTTCCTTCCTTCCTTCCTTCCTTCCTTCCTTCCTTCCTTCCTTCCTTTCCCCTCTCTCTCTCTTTTTCTTTCTTTCTTAAATAAAATCCATTGAGGTAAAGTTTACATAGCATAAAACTAACCACTTACAGTGACTCAAAGGCATTTAGTACATTCACAATCTCATGCAACTACTATCTCTATCTTGTTCGAAAACATTTCCATCACTCAGTCCGAAGCAAAATCCTTTACCCATTTAACAGTTTATCCCCATTTTCCATTCTTCCCAACCCCTGGCAACCAACCACCAATCCATGCTGTGTCTCTATGGATTTATCTTTTCTGAATATTTAATACAAATGGAATCATACAATAGGTAACCTTTATGTCAGGCTTCTTTCACTTAGCAGAAGGTTTAGATGTTCATTTATGTTGTGGTATGCATTTGTACTTCATTCCTTTTTATGGCTAAAGAATATTTCACTTATGGATATATTACAATTTGTTTATCCATGTATGTTTTGATAGATATTTGGGCTGTTTCCTTTTTTTTCTAGTTATTATGAAGAGTGTTTCTATGAATATACATGTACATGTACATATACTTGTTTAAATACCCATTTCCAGTTTTTCTGAGTTACCTAAAAGTAGATTGTGGGGTTATATAAGAATTCTCTGTTTAACTTTTTGAGAGACTACCTGTTTTTCACAGGGGCTGAAAAACTTCACATTCTTGCTGGCAATGTATGAGAGTCCCAGTTTCTCCACATTCTCATCAACACTTATTAATTATTGTTTAAAAAGTATCACCATTCTAGTGGGTGTGAAGTTGTACCTCATTGTCGTTTTGATTCGCATTTCCCTAATGACTAATCAGTCATTCCCTAATTTCCCTAATGACTGATGATGCTGAGCATCTTTACACGTGCTTATTGGCCATTTGAATATCTTCTCAAGAGATATACCTATCATGTTGTTTGTCCATTTTTAACTGCATCATTTGCCTTTTTGCTGCTATGAGTTCTTTATATATTCTGGATACTAGACCCTTATTAGATATAGGATCTGCAAACATTTTCTCCCATTCTGCAGGTTGTCTTTTCCCTTTCTTGATTATGTTTTTTGATACACTAAAGTGTTTAACTTTGTTGAAGTTCAATTATGTTGCTGCCTCTGCTTTTGATGTCATATCTAAGAATTCAATCCTAAATACAAGCCCATAAAGTTTTACACCTATGCTCTCTTCTAAGACTTTTAGGGTTTTAATTCTTATATTTAGGTTGTTGATCACTTTTGAGTTAATTTGTCTATATCATGTGAAGTGGAGTTTAAACTTAATTCTTTTTTGGGCAAATATCAAATTGTCCCAGCATCATTTGTTAAAGAGACAAGTATTTCCCCATTGAATAGTCTTGGCACGCTTGTCAAAAATCAATTGGCCATAAATGTCGTTGAGATACTTTCTTGCATTGGCTTTGGTGACTTACCACTCACTCTGGCCACTCTTTCTATTCCCTTTGTAGGCTTAATACCTTCTACCCAGCCATTAAGGCTCAGTCTTGCATATATTACCTTTATCATTTCATTCTTGCTCTCTACACAATGTCTACCTTTAATTACCATCTATTTGCAGATGAGTCATAAGTGTAGATTTCTAGCTCAGTCTTCTCCCCAGAGCTTCAGATCTGAATATTCAGCTGCCTACCTGCAAGTGTCCACTTGGATATCACAAAGGCATCTAAAAATTCCCATGTCTAAAGCCAAACTATGGATCTTTCCCCCAAACTTAGCTCTCTTCTGATGTTCTTATCTTAATGAATTACACCATCAGTTCTGTTATCCAAGCCAATAACCTGGATTCAGTCTTTTTTTCTAACCTCTCATGACTAATCTACCAGTAAGTGCTGTGAATTGTGTATCTTAGCTCTCTCTCAAATCCGTCTACTTCTCTCTCTCCACCAGCACCTCTCTCCCCTAAGCTACCTTTATTTCTCCCGTGACCTCTTGAGGTAACCTTCTCTTTTGTCTACTCTCATCCCTTCTTGCCTCTTTCAAACTCTTCTCCATAATTGTAACCAGAGCAACCCTTTTGAAAAACAAATATATCAACTGTTCTCAAAAGAGTTCTTAAAACTCTTCCCATTCTTCTTAGACTGAAGATGGAAGTGATTAGCATGGCCTAGCAGACCCTGATGGTTTGGCCTTAGTCTCCTCACTGACCTCCTCCCCTCCAGTCCTCCTTTTGCTCTCTACACTTTAGCCACATTGTCCTTCCAGTAACACAAATGTACGATGCTGCCTCCAGTCACGTGGCTTTTAAATATGCTGTTCTTTCTGCCTGAAACACCTTTTTCATCCCATTCCTGAAGTCCCTTAGTTAATGCTTATTTCTCCTTCAGTCCACCCTCACTTCCCTAGGGAAGGTTTCTCTGATCTCTCTAGCAAAGTCAATTCTCATAGGCCTTATCACAATTATACTTTTATTTGTGGAAGTCTCTCTACTAGAGGGTAAACTCCATTAGGGAAGAAACCATGCTTGCTTTTATTCACCATTGTATCATCAGCCTGGCACATAGTAGTTACTTAATAAATATTTGCTGATTGACATATTGAATGAAATATTTATTAAAGAATAAATGAACACGGGAACAAAGGAGGTAAGTTCCATAAAGTTTATTCCAAAGTATACTCCTAGAGGCAATTATGAGAGTCATCATGAAGCACCTTGTACAACTGATCCTTGAGCAAAGTGGGGGTCAGTGTGCTGACACCTCACGAAGTCAAAAATCCATGTATAACTTTTAACTCTTCTAAAACTTGACTAACAACCTACTGCTGACCTGAGCCTTACCTATAACATAAATAGTCAACAATAAGCTGCAGAAAGAACAATATTAAGAAAATCATAATGAAAAGAAAAAAATACTTATGCTCATTAAGTGAAAGTGGATCATCACAAGTCTTCATCCTCATCATCTTCATGCCAAGTAGGCTGAGGGAGAGAAAGAAGAGGAGGGGTTGATCTTGTCTTAGGAGTAGTAGAGGTAGAAGAAAATCCATGTGGAGGTAGAACTGCACAGTTTAAACCTGTGTTGTTTGAGGGTCAAATGTGTTTCTATCTACTAATATCAAATGTTTTAAAATGAATTTTCCTAAATATCATTTGATATATGTTCTCTTAAAAGTGAGCTACCATTCAATTTACTATAACAATACAAATTTGAAATACATACAGATAGGCTGGGCTTGGTGGCTCACACCAGCAATCCTAGCACTTTGGGATTGCCTGAGGCAGGCAGATTGTCTTAGCTAAGGAGTTCGAGGCCAACCTGGCCAACATGGTGAAACCCCATCTCTACTAAAAATACAAGAATTAGCCAGGCGTGGTGGTGGGCACCTGTAATCCCAGCTACTCGGGAGGCTGAGACAGGATAATCACTTGAACCTGGCAGACAGAGGTTGCAGTGAGCCAAGATCACATCACTGCACTCCAGAGCCTGGGTGACAGAGTGAGCCTCTGTCCCAAAAAAAAAAAAAAAAAAGAAAGAAAGAAAGAAAGAAATACAGCTAAACTTAATAGGAAAATTTAATGACTATATGAAAACAATCATAAACATTGAGGATCACAATTTTTAAAAATAAATGAGGTGACATACCATGTCCATGGATGAGAAAGTTAATATTGGAAAAATGTTACTACTTCCCAATTGTAAGTTGAATTCAATTCCGATCAAATTAATTTATGAATTTGCATAATCAAAAAATTATTGGTTAAGCACTAAGTGTTTATTGGTAAGTATTAAATGACAGGGAAGGTTTAAAATTCATCTGAAAATCAAATGGGCAAGACTATTGAAGATATTGTGGAAAAGAAGAATAAAGGATAATGAGATGACAGATACAAAAACATAAAACTGAAATTATTAAACCACTGTGTTACTGACACAAGAACAGACAGATCGGTGGAACAGAATATAGATTATAGAATTTCAAATCCTTGGGAAAATGAATGCAATAAGCAGCTTTACGAAAATCAGTTGGCCATTTGGAAAAATTGAATTTTATTTCTATCTTATAACATACAAAAATAATTCTAAATAAATACAGATTACATGAAAAAAATGAAAAGATAAATACTTGAGTAGAATATTAGATATCAGTTTTCATGGTGGAAAGGAAGTTTCCAAGCCTAAATGCAAATGAAAATACCATGAAGGACTTGAGTGGTAAATGTGTGTGCATAACAATAAAAGGAACATTATGATATTTTGATATTTTTAAAATAATTAAAATCAAAGGCTGTCAAAGTAGGTAGAATGCAAAATATCTTATATACAAAGGGTTAATAACTTTAAACTATAAACAGTGTTTACAAATCAGTAAGCAAAAATGAAACCCTTCTAAACAAACAGGCAAAAAATCCAAACAGCCAATTCACAAGAGAATACCAACAACCAATTAGCTAATGATAAATGTTTAACATCACTAATAATTTAAAAAGACAAATTAAAACAATTAATCACTATTTTCCTCTTATCAAATTCAAAGGGTCAGCAAGAAAGAAAAAAATATAATAGGCACTTTGAAATACTGCTGGTAGAAAATTAAATGGATGTATTCTTCCTATAGTGTAATTTTGCAAAATATTTCAATCAATAGTCTTGAATATATTCTCTACTTTGAAGTAGTCACTTTATTTCTAGGAATTTTCTTCAGCCTAATAAAATGGTCTGAGATGTACACAAATGCGTATATGTAAAGATCTTTATTACAATGTTTCCTGTAATAATAGCCACAGATTGAAAACAACAAGCAGGTTTTGACATGTCTAAATGCATTAGGTAAGCATATGTGATGGAATGCTAGCAGCCCTTGAATATGCTTTTAGTTAATAAAATGGAGAAATGCACACAATATAATATAGTGAAAGGAAGAGAGGGACAGATAAATATACAGGATTACGGTGTGGAAAGAAATACAAAATGTCATCACTAATTTTTCCTGAAAGGTTAGGTTATAGATGCCTTTTGTTTATTTGATACTTTTTCTAGCATGCTCTTAATTATCTACCAAAAATAGAGTATTTTTGTTTATTTTTTCTTTAAAATTTTCAACATAAATGCATTATCATTGTAAAGTAATTCAGTAATGGGTTAATTTATGGAGACCCTCTTCTCCTATTCACCTCCACAGAAGTAATTACAGTTCAAGGTTAGCATATATCCTTCTAGACATTTTTCTATGTATTTACATATATGAATGTACATAACTATTTTTATCATCAGAAAAAGAAAGCTATTTAATATAAAACAAAAAGAATTAAGGGAAGAAAAAGAAAGTTGGCCAGATATTTTAGCAAATTATCCAATAACTGAAACATACGCAATGAAGTTGTTGCCTTTATTTCAAAATCATTTACTTCACCTTTTAATGACTCGAAAAAAATCTTATGGGAAAAATTCTAAATTTGGGGTATTGGGCAAGATAAATTAATGAAGAGCTGAAATAAATGAAAAAGAAGCTCTCTTCCAGCCTTTCCTTTATATTAGAAAATGTTAACCACACACCAATTGAGGATATTTCATTAAAATTTTTAAGTAGGTATGGTTTGGAGGGTAACAGCAATGTTTGCAATACAAATAAACACAAGGGAAAAAAATACCCTAGCAAAATAAGAGAGCAGACCAACCCACGTTGAGTATCTCTGCCACCAAGACAAGCTTCTGTTTGTTCCCTAAGTGCTGATGATAGGCAGGAAGGTGAGGGCCAGGATATTAAACGGCTCTAATCCCATTCTACTTTATGACTAGCTTGAGAAATGACCTCTAGCGAGATCTGGCCCTTGTTCTATCCAGCAACTAGATTTTTCTTACAGAAAATAAATTAAAAAGGTGTGACCTTGCTGAAGGCTTGCCGAGAAAATGAGGTACATCTTGTCACAAGCAGAGGAGGCTATTTGTTCAATTTGAAAAGCTGCCGCTTTGCTCCGATTAGAAGTTAAGATAAAGGCCGGGGATGAAAAGAGGAGAAACATTTCCAGGCGAGGAAATTAAAGAGCTACATTGGAGACCCTTTCAGCACTACAGTGGGCTTTTTGTGTGTGGTTTATCGGGCCCCATCAGCCACACCTTGTCCCTGTGCTTGAAGCTCCCTCTCCTCCGAGCACACAAAAGACTGCCACGTAGGGAGAGGATGAGAAACCCCCTCTCTGATAGCCATCAGCAGCACCCACCCCCCTTCCCTGTAGGTCGCAGCAGCAGAAAGTGACCCACCCAAATTTGATGCACTGTGCGAAAAAGACTCAAAGTCATTTCATCGCATCCACCAAAGGGGCCCGGTCTAGAAGCTTCCTACCTTCCCTGGCAATAAATGTATCACATCTTGGAGAATTTCTCCAAAATTTGCTAGAATAAATGGGCATTGGAATACCTTTGTGTCCATAAAAGTTTCAAGCCAACAGAAATTCCTGCCCAAAGCCCCTGAAGCTAAGAAACCTTTCAACTCTTGTCATCGTTTTATAGACATCTTTTACACACCAGCATGTGTTTCAACTTTTGAAGTAATAGCTTGTACGTGAAAGAAAGAGCTAAGAAAAAAATGCTGGGCTTTTCCACATGCTCTAAATTTACATCCAGCGTTCTATGCCCTGGTTCCCTCTATATACTAAGGTTCCAGAGAATGGCTGGGAAGGCCAGACTCCTTAACTAGAACTCGATATCCTTGACTGTATGAAACCAACTCATCTTTCCGGTCTTATTGCTGTGCATTCCCTTCCACCTTCCAGTCCCGAACATGTTTTTCACTTTTCTACCTCCATGCTTTTACTCGAGCTCATAATGCTGCTAGAATTCCCTTCCTCAGCATATCTTTCTTTCTAACCCCTACCTGTCTACACTGCCCTTTGTCTTGATTCGTTTTAAAGTTATCTTTTCAGTACCCATAGTCTACCTGTTTGGAAAGAATCCCACATCTTATAAACATTGGTGGAAGAAAGGCATTCAACCCACTGTGAAAGGTAAAAGAGCAAGATAGTCCCTTTTCCAGTTATTGGCAATGGGCCTCCATCTGGATCTGGAGTTTTGCAGGAGCAAATCAAAGATGCACAACAGCTGAGAACCACGTTGAGCATCCAGCAGGAGGGGTGAGATCCAGCAGCACCACCTGGGAGAGTCCGGCAGGTGGGCTGCCCCAACCGCGTTGTTCCCTGGGATGACCTTGGCTGTGTTTCTCACTGTTATTTAATAGATTTCCCTTGGTTCAGTCCCAGTTTTCAACTCTCCATGAGTCAATATATTGTTTCTAATACATTTCTTTTCTTCTAAAGTTAGCTACCGCCCATTTCTGTTGCTTGCAACCATGGATACCAGCTGATACACCCTTTTTTAAGGCACAGTTTTCCTATTGCCATATCCATATGGTTTTCCTAGGAGTATCCATTTATAATGCATCTCTCGTTACTCTGTGCTCACCCAAACTTTGTCCTTTCATTTGACAACTATTTATTGGGCATCTGTCAATCACGTACTAGGCCGTGTATTTGGTGCTAGGGATCAGAAGAGAGCAAAAAACATACATGATATTTTTCTGGGATATATGAAACATTTAAAACCCCAATATTAAGTTACTATAATGACAATTGAAGGAGAGTTAGGTACAATGGGAGCAAAATGAAAAGGAGACAGAGATAGCTGGCTGAAGCAAGCGGAGGGAGAAATGCTCAGGGAAGGGTGCCATTGGGAAGAATGAGTTTCTCTGTGAGCACTGAGCAGGAATAAGCCAGAAGGAGTGGAGGGGAACAGAGGGCACGGTTGGCTGAAGCAGGCAGCATGTTGTCCAGACTCTGGGACTAGGATTTGAAAAAGGCCTGAGGTCAGAAGAAGAATGGGAAGACCAAGGACTTGGGAGCAGCTGAGTAAAAGGGAGCTCAGAGAGAGATGACACTGGAGAGGCAGGCAGGGCCTTGTTAGGGCTTGGGACAGCCCTGCCCACTGCCCAGATGGTGATGGCCACCCCATCCCTGGGAGGTGCCACCTTATGCATTTTGTTACCCTATCACCATAACTACCTTTGAGCTCATCAGAAAATTCATGCCAATTTTTCTTTCTGATACTGTGGCCCCCATAACTAAACTACTATTGCCCCATGAGAGCGGGGACCATATCTTCCCGGTCTCTATCATCCCCCTAGAGCCTGCAGGAGCCCATTGCATGTTTTTGGAGTGGAGTTGCCTGCCTTGCATTGACATTCCCTAGGAACAAAGACAGCAGTGTTCACGCTTCACCCATTTCTGCCTCCCGCCTGAGCCCAGCATGTCTTCTCTTTCTTACTTAGCCAGCCCTCCAAGGTTTGTTTTATTGGAGTTTGCAATAATGTCCTTGAAGCAGAGCAAGATTCTCAAGTGCCTTCTGATCTATCAAGAATGCCTTAGCTTACTCCACTCAGGTTTCAGTGTTGAGTGTATAAACACTGAATTACTTGAGAATTGGTGATAGTGCACTAGGTTACATTTATGGAAATATGTGTAGTGATAATGGGGCCCAGTAATAAGGCTGTGTATTGTAGAACAGACTGTATATCGGGTCCTGGCTAGAACATTTTTCTGCACAAATGAGTTCATGTCTCTGGACCCTGTTTACCTATTTGAAATATACCTGGAAGAATGCAGTACCTCACCCCATCCAAAGATTGAGAGGAGACTGGTGTCTCATCTGAGTTTACACGGCAATGTCAAGATGATCTGGTCTAGTTTCTACTTCTTTACATAAAACTACTAAAAGAATTGGAGGGGGAGTTGACTCCTAGGCAACAATAGAAGGAGTCAGCAAGTCTTGTGGCCAATAGTGTTGAGCACAGAAATATCTAATGTTCCATTTGAAGGTGGCTGCTCTTTTGTGATGCAAATACTCTCGGTCTCTTTTCTCATACTTTAGCAAAGTCTTCTATGTGAGTTTATGTGAGTGGGTATTAATGTGGAAATCATGAAGCCTAAGTTCTAGGCCAGGCATAGTGGCTCATGCCTGTAACCCCAGTGCTTTGGGAGGCCAAGTTGGGAGGATCACTGAAGCCCAGGAGTTCGAGACTAGCCTGGGCAACATAGTGAGACATTTTCTCTACTAAAAATAAAAAATCAATAAAAATGAAAAAGAAAAAAACTCTGAAGTCTATAGCTGAAGTATTTTGCAATATGTTCAGCACAGAAGTGTGATGAGAGAATCCACGGAGTAGAACTAAGTAGAAACCAGACAAATGGAATGAAAAAACAAACAAGCAAACAAAACAAAACAAACCCATTAGCCACTCCCTACCTTCCAGAATCCCCTGAAAGATTAGGAGGGCCATGCAGGATCTCTCCATGCTTGGGACTGGGATTATGCCAATTTATTTTGGTTCTTAAGAGACAGAAAACTTCAGCCGACATCTGGGTCAAAGTCAAATGCCACAGTTAGAGGAGGTGGTCCTTCTGGTCTTCTCTAAAACGAACTTTCTGATCCAGTTTCTTCACAAACATTTAAACAATAATTGGCTAACACTTTAGTTTGAGAACATCATTTTAAGAAAAGAATCAAGCCTCTCAAGACATTTTCCTCCTGAATACCCTAAATAAATGTACTTCATAGTATGGCTTATACAGCAAAATAATTTGTCTAGTGAATGAAGCCCCAGTGTTGAAATATCAGCAAGGTGATCTCTGGGCTTGGCCTTACTTTGTTTGTATTATCAACATTCTGAGAGTGTTGGGTGCTTGGTTGCCTGCAAGAACAAGGAGGAATGCTACCAATTACCAGGAAACCCAATTGTCAGAAATGCCTTGCTCTTCAGAACTGCTGGTGACAAGGGAGAGAATTACAGCACCCTCAGAATATTACTAAAGATTGTTCAGAACAAATTACAGTATCCAACATTAACTGCTGCTGGCTGGGACCGCAGGCAGAGGTTGCATTGGGAATATTTCCCCGACAGATTTTTAGAGTCCTTCAAGTTCACCTTCTATTAAATAGAGATCCAAAGAGTATTTGCAAGACACTTGGTGTACCACGCCATTTAATAACAGCGTTTATAGTGTCACTGTGTCCCAATTTGTTTACCCTATCTGTATCTGTTAATATATTTTATGTGTGACTAAAGAACCAGTTCTATTACCTTTTGCTTCTCCCTCTTGATGATAACTAATACCATTTTTAATTGCTTATTAGGTGTCCAACAATATTCAGATCAGTCTGTAAACTTTATGCCTTTTACGCTGTATCTATAATGTGTAATGATCCTATAAGCTTAGTACTGTTATTCCCCTAGTCTTACACATGAAGACAATGAAGTTAGTGAGATGAAGTGTCTCCCCAAGGTCCAGGTCCCCTAGCTAGGAAGAGAGACAGATAGGATCAGATCCAGAATTTGAGCTTTTCACCATGGTCCATACTTTTAACTGTAGTCTGACACATTACTGTGCTGCTGGCATGAGTGAAACACAGTGTGGCTAAACCAGGTCCATGTCCAGTGCCTCTGGACTTCCATTCAAACATGTTTCCAGCTGTCATGGTCAACCAAACCAAGAAGCAGACCAGGATGGGCTTTAATATCCCTGCCTCACCCTAGTTCACTCACCCCCTGCTCCTCCCCTTTCCTCCCTCATGCTTTGGTAAGATCAATGATAAAGAGATACTGGTGAGTTAAAACTATAGGCACTGAGGCTGTGCATAGTGAATCATGTCTATAATGCCAGCATTTGGGGAGGCCGAGGTGGGAAGATCGCAAGAAGCCAGGAATCTAAGACCAGCCTGGGCAACATGGCAAGACCCCATCTCTACCAAAGCAATGCAAAACTTAGCTGAGGATGGTGGCATGTGTCTATAATCCCAGCTACTCAGGAGGCTGAAGCAGGAGGATCACTTGAGCCCAGGAGCTCAAGGTTACAGTGAGCCTGGACAACAATGAGAGACCCTGTCTCTAAAAATTACAAACCTATAGGTATTGAATAAAAGTTTGTTTCAGTATATATGTATAGCATGTACATTACAAAATTGAATAACACACAATGTTATAACTTTGGTTTACCTAATGAATATTTTGTTATTTGAGGGAATAAAGAGTCATTGATTACAGACCCAGGGGAGTAATTTCAAAGGGGCGATTGTGAATGATTCTGGCAGTGGGCACCAAAGCCTGATTGGGGCACAAATACTGGACAAAACAAACCCTGGACTGTTACCTCGATCAATACAAACGCCAGGGATGGTGCTGGAAAAATCCATGAGTATGGGCCAATAAAGGACCCAAGAATACCAGAGACCGGAGAATAAGAAAGAACATTGAGTAATATGTGACCCAGGTTGAGGAGACCCACTCTAATAAAAAGAGTGCGGGAGCAGCTTCCCTGCTTCCATCCTTACAACAACTGTGTGTCAACTGCAGTCAGGTGGGAGTCCAGGCCTTCAGGTTCAGCTGATCTTGAACTCCACTCCCATGGCCTGTGGCGAATGTGCCATGAAGTCTATGAGTACCTCATTCTCTTCGTTTCTCTTCCTCCACATGCCTGTGGCCGCACCAGCTGCTTCCCCACATCAGCAGGAACTGGAGGCTCCACCAGCACCTTCACCAAGCATCATGGGAGTCCAGGAGTTTTACCGAAAATTCAGGGGTAGGGGTGTGCAGGACAATTACATTATCACCCACGGTTTCTCATTAGATCCATGGTTTGACTTCTCCCTGGCTCCCCCCATGATAAATACCTTCTCCGCCTCACTCAGTATCTTCCACCTCTTCCTAGGGCCCTCCAGAGTCTCTGTTTCTAACCCAAGCACACTTCCAGTATTTTCACTCCAAGGAAAGTCTTCTGGCCCAAGATGAAACCTGGTGAATAATGATTTCTCCATTTCATGACCTGGGCACAATCTGAGAATGACTGGGCTGTAGGGAGCAGTGCAGGATGGGATGGGGTGCTGTTATGAGGCCAAATGAGTCTCTGAATCAATTCTTCTGTTTCCTTAGATTTCTACCTCCTCAAAGTGAGATTTTGGTTTTTTTTTTGGAGATAGGGTCTTGCTCTGTTGCCCAGTGCAGTGATAGGATCATGGCTGACTGCAGCCTCAACCTCCTAGGCTCAAGCAATCCTCCTAACTCAGCCTCCCAAGTAGCTGGGACTACAGTACATGCCACCATGCCCAGCTAATATTTTTTTTTAAATTGTGGAGATTGGGTCTCCCTATGTTGCCCAGGCTGGTCTCAAACTCCTGGGCTCAAGGGATCCTCCTGCCTTGGCCTCCCAAAGTGCTGCAATTATAGGCATAAGCCACTGCACCTGGCCAGATTTTGCTTTTTAACTTGAGTTGAGCCTCTTACTGTTTAGGTTTTTGAAAAACACCATCCAAAGTGAGAGGTTCAGAAAGTACCCCAACAAGAAATCCCTTGTCCCCCACTTCAAACATCTTACCTGTGACTGCTTCCCCCTTCAGAAACCCATCTCTAAGGTGAACATAGGGCTGAGATCTGCCCAGAGCTGACACATTTGATGCATGCTGGTCCTTAAATAGAACATATCAGGTACCTAAGAGATCTCCCTTAGCCCACTGAAGTGTTGACCAAATTCATTTCTCTTGGACAATGGAGTTAGTGCCTTACCACTTCATCAGCTGCTCTCACATGAAGAACTTCTCTGAGTAAGGAAGGTGTCCTTGCTGTTATCAAAAGATTGACTGAAAAGCAGCTAAGTTGTTTTCTATCCTCAGTAGTCCTTGTTGAAATTGAGTTGTAAATAACCAAAAGCTTGGAGAGGGAAAGGCGATGAAGTGAAAGAAAGGAAAAGAGAGGAGAGAAAGGCAGGAAGCTACCCTTTTTTGAGAACCTGCTTCGTGCCAGACACTAAAAAAACTAATTCTTAAAATTGATAGAAGCCCCTGGAAAATGGATTGGTGGTCTTTTTCCACTTGAGTTTTAATTAAGTGATTTTTCAGTTCCATACTTTGGTTTGCTATAAAAGGGCCTTTGCAACATTTTGTAATCATCCTCTTTTTTCTTAAGCTTTCCTTTCAAAACCAATTTTGTATATTCTAATTGCAAACTCTAGTTCAAGTTCCTGAAACACTTTCTTATAATTATCACCAAACAAATGCAGTGATTTCACAAAGCCCAAACATGTGTCACATTAATTCTCACAACGAAAATACTTTCATTTTTCTTGGACTCCAAGCAAAATGGACCATAAGCAAAGTGTTTGATAAAATGACAGGTGGAATTCCATCCAATTAAGTCATAAATATTTTTCCAGAGGCTAAACTCACTGCAAAATAATAATCTTCACTCAACACATCTTTACATGTCTTTAGCAAAACACCTGTCTAAAACTGTTAACACTAAATATTTTGGGAGCTCTGTACTTCAAAGACATCCCTGAAAACGTCAAGCATTGTTAAAATGTTGAAGTAATTTTGGTTAAATGCTTCTGTGACAACTGTCGGACTTGATTTGTTTTAGCTGAATACATTCTGAATATTGCTTGGAATCTGTGAGTTGGTCATTTGCCAAAAGATGAGAAATGGGCTGAAGTCAAAAGAATTATATGCATCAAAGAAATGAAAAAAATGGTGGCAGTCTTTGTTTTTTTAAAAAATGCAATTTATCCTCTAAGTTGGAAGCTTCAAAAGAACATTCTTACCAGTTGATAGCCTTTGTGGTAAAATGATAAAGCATACACTAGAAGTTATTCTGATTCTTGGCCAAATTCATACATATAGAGTCACACTTACAGTTCCTTACGCAGAAAAAAGAACATTTTAAAGTAGCTTGATGAAAATAGGGATTAAGTAATACAAAACTGAGTGTTTTCCTAGGAACGTCTGGTTAGTTGGTTACCAAGTACTTATAGTTCATGGAATCACAGAAGAAACAATAGAAGTAAAAACATTAGAGAGCATCTAGTCCAACAATATCCTTTCTCCCTGCACTGCCTCCATTTTCAGATGAGTAAATTGAGGCCCAGAGACCCAAAACCAGCAATAGTTGGTTAATAGATGTGCCTACTGCAAAAAGCTTAAGTTTGGGCTGAAAGTAGGGTGTGAGGGAGACACTTACAGAACACATCAACAGGTGGTAAAAATGCAGCATAAATGTGAAAGAGGTATAGTGAGATCAGAAATAAGAAGAACTAATGTTAATTGGGTAATCACGATGGGCCAGGCATTATGCTGGATTATATGCGTTATCTCACTTAATTCCTGCAGTTACTTATGCACAAGGGTGCCATTATTATTCCCATATTATAAACAAAATCTCTAAGCAACTTGTCCAGGTTAGGTAGCTAGCAATTGATAAAGTCAAGACTTGGAATTGGTTCTGTCTGACTTCAAAATCCTTGTTCTTAATCATTAACTCCCCTTCCAATGCTTACGACTCCAACTTGTTTCTTTTCCTTAAATCCAAGTAGGCACCACAATAGCTGGAGAAATGTAGGGTGATTATAATGGTTTGGAGTGTCCTGATCAGCTGCGGGTCACACCTAAGCTATTAAGTCTGGGGAAAAATGTGTTAACCAAGCCAAGGGTACAATGATCATGGTCTGAAATTTTCCATGAAATTCTAAATCAAATATTCTGTCATATTGTCCCTATAAGAACCCTCATGCTTGATAGAGCACGTGCTTAGAACTATTTTACAGAATGTTTCAGTCCTTGACTCAATTTAAGACTCTTGGAGCCAAGAATTATGCATATCCGTGGGTTGCCAGACCATTCACCCTATATGTTTTTATTGACTACCACTGACTCTAAGTCCTGCCCCCCTTAGACTTCAGCGAGACCAAAGCTGAACACGGAGAGGTCAGTTATTTTCATTTTTTTGTCCAATAACAGGGCTTTTTCTTTTCTTTCTTTCCTTTTTTTTTTTTTTTTTTGACTGAGCTTTGCTCTTGTCTCCCAGGCTGGAATACAATGGCGCGATCTCGGCTCACTGCAACTTCTGCCTCCCGAGTTCAAGCAATTCTCCTGTCTCAGCCTCCTGAGTAGCTGGGATTACAGGTTCCCGCCACCACGCCCAGCTAATTTTTGTATTTTTAGTAGAAATGGGGTTTCACCATGTTGGCCAGGCTGGTCCTGAACTCCTGACCCCAGGTAATCCACCTGCCTCGGCCTCCCAAAGTGTTGGGATTACAGGCATGAGCCCCTGCACCTGGCCGTAACAGAGCTCTTTCTGTGGGAAGTGTCAGAAACCCAAGTCAACCTGGCAGAAGCAGAAAAGGGGAAACACCATCTCAGTGAACTGAAAACTCGAGGCAGGTCTACTTTCAGCTATGTCTGAATCCAAGGACTAAAATAGGATGACCAACAGGACTTTATCCCACCCCCTTTCATTTCTCAGCTCTGTTTGTCTCTTTTGTTGGTGGCGCTCTTGAGTGGAACCTCTCCACGTGGAAGCCAGGTGACCCTGCCTCCTCCCCAGCAGTTTCAGGCTCACGTCACTCTTGTTACCAGCATTTCCAGCACAAAGAGATTTTCTCTTTCTCAATTTTTCCAACAAAAGCCCTAGGTTGTATCTCTTAGGATTAGCTTTGTCATGTGCCTACCACTGAAGCAATCCCGGGGGTCTGAGGTTGAGAGAGCATGCTGGTTGGCCAGGCCTGGTCATATATCCACCCTTAAGGTGTGAGGCTGTGGGTCCCTGCCTGACCACGTGATTAAGAGTAGGAAAAGGCTGGTTCCCTAGAGGGAAATCTGGGACCTATTACCGGAAGTGGGAGGAACCAACATCCCTCAAACAGACGAAATCAACGGATGTTCAAAGCACCTCCTATCTCTGGGATGCTGCCGTCTAGGACAGGAAGGAGGGACTAGAGTGTATCTAGAATGGGTACAAAGAAGCTGAAAAGGGAAGGGGTTTGGGAAAGTAGAGGCAGCGTGGTTCTCAAACTTCAGCTGCAAAAGAATCACCTGGGGAGCTTTGATAGAAATGCAGGTTCGGGGTCTCTATTCCCAGACATTTTAATTCAGCAGATCTGGGGTATGAGAATTTGCATTTTCAACGAGTTCCTCTAAGTGATTGTGATGCCAGTGGAGGCCTGAGCACTCTATTTCAAGAGACATTGGCTTAGTTCTTAGGAAGATAGGCCAGTTACTGAGTATTAAATGAGTTTCACTAAATCCCAAATAATAGCCAGAGGGAGTCTAAAACACACACAGTGAATTTTGACATTGGCTTTTCTGAATTTTTCTTGCTCAGTAACTGCACCTCTTACTACCTCTTGGGTAGTGCAGGCACTTAAAAAACACTTCTGGATGAAGAAGATCTTCATCAAGGCACCTTGTGGAGGACTAGTTTGTTGACCAAATAACAGGAAGATATATGGGACTTACAAAGAGCTTTGAATGCCAGCTCAGAAACTCTGTGTAGCTTGGTAGCAAATGCACAGCCTGATAATGGGAATATCAGATTTCAATGAAAGAAAAAAGAATCTAACACCTTAAAAGAAAGGAAGAGAGGCTGGGCTTGTTGGCTCATGTCTGTAATCCCAGCACTTTGGGAGGCTGAGGCAGGTGAATTGCTTGAGCCCAGGAGTTCGAGACCAGCCGGGGCAACATAATGAGAGCTCATCTCTACAAAAAATAAAAAAGCTAGCCAGGCATGGTGGCACCTGCCTGTGGTCCCAGCTACTTGAGAGGATGAGGTGGGAGGGTTGCTTGAGCCCAGGAGCTCGAGGATGCAGTGAGCCAAGGTGGCACCACTGCACTCCAGCCTGGGTGACAGAGTAAGACTCTGTCTCAAAAAAAAGAAAAAAGAAAGAAATTAAAAGGAAGGAAAACATCTCCAATCTCCATATTTAGGAAAATAATTGTATTTAAAAAGTAGAAAAGTAGAAACATGGTATTGTAATTTGAATCTTCTCTCTTCTCCGCCCCTCCCATTCTCTTCTTTTTAAATGCACCTTTGGTATATATCCAAGCAGGGAGCTATTACGGAAGCCAAAACTCATTTGAAAGTGCTCCCCACAAGGGTGACAGGGCAGGAATCCCACCCAGGAAAGGTCAACCTAACCAGGTCCCAGGAGAGCCTGCTCCTTGAAACCCGAACCATCCCAAGCGCTATCACTTCAAGGCCCAGAGACCTAAGAGGATTAAGGTAAGTGTCCCTCCTAAAAGCCTGAAGAAACAAAGCTTGGTTTTTAGCATCACAAAGGAACACACAATTATATAGGTTCTGAAGGAGGGGAGATAGGTTAAGACTTTTGGAGTGGGGGTGGGGGTGAGGAGGACGCTGGACAGAAAAGGCAGATCATCCCTAAGCCAGGGAGAGAACATTCCTGCAAGATTATGCACTGTTTACATAGAAGTAGACTGTAACCGAGATTTACGCAAAAGGAACAAAGAAGACATGTACAGGGGAACTTTTTAGGCTTAATTTACTAAGTGTGCACTTGTGATTGAACCAAATTGTGGACTTTTCCCCCCTCACTATAAAACAAGGGTTGTGAGGATTCTTAGGTTAGTGAATACTAAAGTAAATACAGTTGTTCCTTGATATCTGTGGGGAATTGGTTGCAGGACCTTCTTTGGAATATCAAAATCAATGGATGCCCAAGTCCCGGATATAAAATGGAGTAACATTTGCATATAAACTATGCGCATCCTTGTGTCTACTTTTATCATCCCTACATTACTTGTAATACTTACTACAAAGTAAATGCTGTGTAAATGGCCCTTATACTGTATTGCTTAGGGAACAATAACAGAAAGAAATGTCTATATGTTCAGTACAGAAACAACTTTTTTCCCGAATATTTTTGAGCTTCTGTTGGTTGAATCCACAGATGTAGAACCCATGGATACGGAGGGTTGATCGGACCGCAAGGGAAACTTGGTCATTTTCCAGATGACAAAACAAACTTTTAAAAATAACTTCAGGCTGGGTGCAGTGGCTCACGCCTGTAATCCCAGCACTTTGGGAGGCCGAGGCGGGCAGATCACCTGAGGTTGGGAGATCAAGACCAGCCTAACCAACATGGAAAAACCCTGTCTCTACTAAAAAAAAGAAAAATACAAAATTAGCTGGGTGTGGTGGTGTGTGCCTGTAATCCCAGCTACTTGGGAGGCTGAGGCAGGAGAAACACTTGAACCCAGGAGGCGGAGGTTGTGGTGAGCTGAGATCACACCATTTCATTCCAGCCTGGGCAGCAAGAGCGAAACTCTACCTCAAAAAATAAATAAACAAATAACTTCAAAGATGCTTTACTATGTGTTCTATGGTGGGGTAAATTTACTTAACCCCCCCACAAGCCTTGGTTTATAAAGAAATTTGACTGAATTAGTAATTAAAATTTAAAAACATTTTAAAGAAGTTTGACTGAATTACTAATTAAAAATTTAAAAACATTTTGAAGGCTGTGAACCCATTTGAAAATCTAAAGGAACCTATGAACTTCAGAAAAATGCAAGTATATGCAAAATTGTGCATATAACTCACTTATTTCATTGGAAAGACATTCCCTTCATATAGTCATAAAAGAAGATCAATTTTCATAAAACATTTTGTGTCTTTCACTCCTTTCTTCCCAGACAAAAATGAATGACCACTTTCCCTGCCCTCAAAAGGAAACAGATACAGATTTCACAAATAATGCAAAAACTAAGCTTTAACTCTTCTCAAAAGTACATTTCCAATAATGACTTCTATCTGCCCCCAAACTGACAAAGATTTGCCACTGTCAACTGTACCAGTGAGGTCATTCCACCAGCACTGACCAGGTTCCCCCCCATAATTCCTCTGTTCCCAAAGGCACATGTTAGCGTTTCTGAGCAAAGAAAGGGTGGCCTCTTGGAGCCCATTTGATGCGGGAAGCATCCCCTCCCTAATTAGAATTGTTATTAAAATACTGGCATATCTTACAATGGATTGTATCTTAAAACCAAGGAAATGTGGCTTCACCACTGGGCCCCTCATCCAGAATAAAAATATAAAAGCCAAAGGGCTTAAAGGTTTTTTTTTTCTTTTGGCAACAGCTTCCATAATAGGGATGGCAGGATCTTCCATTAGATTTATTTCATTCATTTGGTAAAAATATGGTAAGAATGCCAAGAGATAAAGAAATTCACCCTAATCGTTTTGAGAATAGATGCTTATCTTCTTCACCAAAGTCAATCAAAAACATTAAGACTTGCTCCTAGAAACTAGGGAACTTCAAGATATTAGGGAAAGTCTTCGCAGTCAGTTTTTGTTTTCTGACAAGACCTCTGGAACAGTGGTGACTCAGGACCCTGGCTCTGACATAGAAACTCTTCCCTGCAGAGGACTAGACACCTGTTAGCATTGTTGGCAGACTGTTTTGACACTAGTGGAACTGCCTGGACAAAGCAGCAAGTTAGGATCTTGAGCTTCTTTATATACCAAGCAGCAAAAGCAGATCAGATGTCAACCTTTTCAGGTGCACGGTGTGTTAGGTCGGGTTTCTCCTGAAACAGTTCCTGACATGAGGAGTTAAGTGCAAGTAGTTTATTTTGGAGATGATCCCAGGAAGCACCTGTAGAGGAGTGGGGAAGTGAGTCAGGGAATAGAAAGAAGACAGTAAAGAGTGCTTTACCAAGCAGGTTGGTGCCGTGGGCTACGTGGGCTCAGTTCTGCTGGAAAATCCTGGGAGAGAGCATAGAACGTGCTTTTGAGTTGTCCGGAGCAAAGGATGAGAGGAAGCTCTGGTGCTTAAACATCAACTCCCATCCATCACTGGTTAAGGGCTGCCTCCCTGGAGATATTACCTTTTCCAGCATTTTGGGTCTGCCTGGTGCATGGGCTGAGCCTACTGCAGGAGCTGGGAAATATTCTCTGCGAGAAGCCATGAGAATGCAGGGGATAGCAAGAACCAAGGAAATCTGGGCAGGGTAGGGCAGGGGCAGAGGCTGCGCTACACAGATACTGTAAATTTTCTTCCAGGCAACATTTTTACTGTTTTCAAGAGGCCATTGCAGTTTGCAAAAAGAGGTTCACAAGCAAGGAGTTTTCTTTGTTAATATCATCCTCTACGTACTGGACAAAAACAGGGGGCTATACAGAGGACATCTCGAATCTCTTCCAGTTGTTTGCTGAAGGAACACAGAATGACTGGGAATTCCTTCATGATCTGCTTCAGAATAGTAGAAAACAGATTGGTGATTCTTCAATAGAGATTTCTCTTAACCAGGGTAGTTCTACAACTTTATTTCTCTTCCCAAACCACATCTTAGGGCAACCATTTCCAAGGCACATGGCTTCAACAAGGCTGCCTCAACTGTGTGGGTGATTTCATCAGTGCTGGGATAAGGAATCCCATAGAATGCTTTGAAACGAGACAGGTTTTGCATGGGTACAATGTAACTTTAGGTAAAGTTCCAGCATTTTTAGAACAAGTCTACTTTTCACATAACTCCATTTGATCTAGAAGATTCTCAAGGTGGACAGATGGAAGATGCTCTTTTAACTCTATTGACTTCATACTTCCATTGACCCAAACCTCGCCTCACAATAAGCATGGTTTTTTACTACATCCTGCCACATCTAGTTCTGCAAGCAAAATGGTCTCATTTTATTTTTTTCTTTAACATTTTCCAATTTAAGTATGACCCAATGCAATCAAAGACAGATGAAAAAAGTAAAAACATTCGAGGATCTTCTCAAATCCTATCAATGGGAGGAATAGTCTCAACTATCATAATCCACACATGTTACTGTGATGATGTGAATGATTGTTTAGCAAGTATTTCCTTCCCTCATTCTTGAGTTCTAGGTACTGCATGTTTCCCACCCCACTGATCTTGGGCTAGACTCTGTTACCCGCTTTGATGTGTAGAAGATTGGTGGACATGAGACTAGCAGAAACCTTATGTGTCTCTTGTGCATCCTGGCTTGGCCTTTGTGCTTCTGCCTTGCGTGATGAGGTTGGGGGTAGCCATTAGTCCAGGAAGGATGTGGGGAGCACATCTGACTCCAACCCACAAGGCAAGTTGCAACCAACCCACAAACGCATGGGTGACAAACCAATGTGTGTTATTTTAAGACACTGAGTTTTGGAGTGCCTTGTTATGTAGGGTTACCTCAGCAATACTGACTAACACACTACTTTATCATGTAAAGTAACATCCTTTATCACTCACATTTTCTTGGAGTAAAAAATATCTTAATATTGTTGATGTAAAACGTTTTTAACCCCCCAAAAATCAAATTTTGAAAAATAACAGGAAGGGCATTAAAGAAAAACATATTTTTTTTTTTTAGTGTGTTTTATTCTCGTTTCTGCCTCAAACCATATGATCTGTGAGAGCTAGCCTGCCATTCTACTTTTCTTCCTTTCTGTTGTTGGCTCTAATTAATAGTCCATGACAACGTCATTCCCCCAGCAGACGTCTTTTGATGTGAACTTTTTCATCAAGTTCCATCTCATTGTAGTTATTACCTTACAACTTCTCACTCTGCCACAGTTTAATTTGTAATCAAAATTATGAATTAATGAAATAGCAGAAGGCTTGTTTTAATAGGGTGATTTGTTTGTTTGTGTTAAAAATTATACCAATTTGCCATTTTACCAAATTCACATTTTTTAAATGAAAGCTACATCTTCACTATCACAATTTGAAATGAGACACCTTCTGAACTTGTTGCATACAATTAAACCACAACAAAAGGAAGCCGAGACCATTTCACTTTTCATAAGGCTGTAATTATTCTTTAACTATTGGAATACAACATCCCTTAGGAGCTAATTATCGAAAAGCTCTCATCACACATAGGAAACACACAAACAAATCCTTCAAGCACAAAATAAATGTTCAACATTAAAGAGCAGCATCCAGGAAGTCATACCAATCAGTTGGTTCAGCTAATTACGAATCTGATTTTTGGAGTAGTTGCATTAGATTATTATGGCGCCTATTCATAACATGAAAAGCACAGCCTTTGACTGACTTTAATGAAGATCTAGCTGCAAGAAAAAATGTACTAAGAACCATAATACAAAATTTACATTGCAGCAAAACCTGGGAGAAGTGCAGTAGACATTTTTAAATAGGAAATATCTCAATTATCACATAGTATATATATTTAATATAGCTTTCTGGGTAGGTCACATTGGAAGGCAAAGTGATGTATTCTATTCATTTGATTTCATGTGAGCCTTGCAGTATTGCTTAAGCCCAGTTCAGATTTCTCAAATGTGAATTACCAAATGCTTTTTTTTTTGGGACAGAGTCTCGCTCTGTCGCCCAGGCTGGAGTGCAGTGGTGCGATCTCGGCTCACTGCAACCTCCACCTCCCAGGTTCACACCATTCTCCTGCCTCAGCCTCCCTAGTAGCTGGGACTACAGGCGCCTGCCACCACACCCAGCTAATTTTTGTATTTTTAGTAGAGACAGGGTTTCACCGTGTTAGCCAGGATGGTCTTGATCTCCTGACCTCTTGATCTGCCCGCCTCAGCCTCCCAAAGTGCTGGGATTACAGGCGTGAGCCACAGCGCCTGCCCGCCAATGCTTTTTTGAATCAAATGAGATTCGCGTTAAATAAATATAGCATATTAAAGATTATCATGTGAATTATATTTTACAGGAATCAAAGTCAAAGTTATATACATAGTATAGTGACTGTCCTACCCATTCTTAAATAATATTATTTCTATATCAGCATATTCAAATCAATCTTACATTTTAAATAGTTATAAAACTAATAAACACTCATATACTGTTGTGGGGAATGCATATTGCCACAATGTGTTCAAAGAGTAATTGGTCAATAGATAGTAAAAAAAATTTTTAAGTATATACTCTTTGACTTAACCATTTACTTTCTGAGATTTTTTATCTTGCATGTATACTTATACCGTATTAGTGCTTAAGAACGATGACTAAGAATGTTCATGAAAACACTGGAATAGTAGAAAGAATTGGAAACAATACATAAATAAATAAGCAAATTACCAATTAATGGAGGTTGTTTTATAATAAATCTATACCACAGGATACTAGGCAGCTACTAAAGACAGAGGGAGAGAGAGAGAGAGACTTACATGCACCATTATGCAAAGATGTCCAAGATATATTAAATACAAACAAAAAGTAAGTTATGTATGTTATGTATGGAGTGATCCCATTTTTGTAACCTAAAAAGGTATGCATATACATCTTAAATAAATGTATGTAGAAATATTTTCCACTGATATGTATGTATATACATATACATGTGTTCAAGCATGGGTGGATAGATTAGATAGATAGATAGATAGGTAGATAGATAGATAGATAGATAGATAGATAAACTTTCTAGAAGGATACACAAGAAACTATCAGCAGCTTTTTCTTCTTTAGAGGAGTGGTGCTATTGTAACAGGAAAGCAGCCATCTGTGAACTTATGAGCATCACTGCATTCCCACACAACTTTAATGGAAAAAGGCCCAGGGTGTGACCTAATGATCTAATTCCATTTCCATGGCTTTATGTACCATCTACATGCTAATGACTCCCAAGTTTCCATCTCCAACCCCAATCATACCTCTGACTACCATACCTGCATTTTACCCAGCAGTCAATATTTTCACTTGGATGCTGTGGACCAAGCATCCAAGTGAAAATGTTGACTGCCAGGTAGATTGCAAGTGTGGCTTTCTAATGTCAGTGACAACTTTCTCTTGTACAGTTTCTTCTACCTCTAGTTTTTCAAAGACCTGAAACTGTACAAGAAAGGTGTCACAAGAAAGGTAAAAGATGACTTAACATTGGAAGTTCGTGTGCTTACTTCCATGGTGTACTTATCTCTGAGAAGCAGCTACCTGGCCAAGGACTAGCTTTTCCATCTCCTGACTCCCTTGCATCTAAGTGGGGTTATGCTATTTTTTGCCTGTGTGCCTTTCCCATTTTCTCTTTACCATTTGTCAGTGAAATATACCCTAGAGGAGGATGGAGCTACAAGATGGAAAGTGCCTGCATCTTTGAGTCACCATATAGAAATCCTCTCATTGCACATGAACATCTGCTTTGGTATCTTGCATGAGTGAGAAAGAAGCTTGTTTTATGCTATGGAAATATGGGGATTTATGTTGCAGTAGCTAGTATCACCCTAACTAATATATGTGTCTAACAGCAGCCAAAATTTAATACATCCAAAATAGAAACTCTTCATTTTCAGCTTCTATGCTCCTTTCTCAGCATGTTTAACTCAGAAAAAGGCACCTTTATTTACCTATTTTTCAAGCCACAAACTTAATGTGGTCTTTGACTTTTCTCTTTCTGTCATAGAGGAAATATAATCCATCAGCAAATACCTTAAAAATATACCCCAAATTGTATTACTCCGTTTTCACACAGCTGTAAAGCTACTACCTGAGACTGAAATATTTACGAAGAAAAGAGGTTTAATTGATTCACAGATTTACATGGCTGGGGATGTCTCAGGAAACTTACAATCATGGTGGGAGGTGAAGGGGAAGCAAGGTGTGTCTTACATGGCAGCAGGAGAGAGAGAGAGAGAGAGAGAGAGAGAAGGGGGAACTGCCAAACACTTTTAAAACCATCAGCTCTCATGAGAATTCATTCACTATCATGAGAACAGCATGGGGGATACAATTCCCATGATCCAATCACCTCCCACCAGGTCTCTCCCTCGACACTTGGGGATTACAATTTAAGATGAAATTTGGGTGGGGACACAGAGCCAAACCATATCACAAATACATGATCATTTTCTTGGCTCCACAGCTGATACCCTAATCAATATTACCACCATTGATCCCCTGGACTATGGTAATAGCTCTTCTAACTGATCTCCAAATTTCTACTAGACCTTTCTCCCTCCCTGTCTGTTTTTCACATCAACATTGATGTAATCTTTTTAATACATAAATCAGATTATACCACTTCTTTAGACAAAATTCATACTGAAATGTTAGTTTAAAGCCATACATGAACTTCTCCACAACTCTCTCTCCAAATTTGTATTATATTTTAGATAATCTGATATGTTTGTAAGGATAGTTAATAATTTTCTGAGATTAGGGTGGGAGCTAATTTGAGTCTCTCTCCCCAGTAGTTTGGCCTGAAATGTGATGAGTTGTTCAGATCTACAAATGGAAATGTTTTTAAGGTCAGGAAATTTATCTCCAATTATTCTTTGATTAATGCTTTTGTTCTAGGTTTGCTTGTTTCTTCCTCAGAAATTCGTATAATCCTTACATTGTACCTGCATAGCTGTTTTCTACAGTGCCTCATTGTTTTAATCTCTTGATCCTGATAGAACTACTCAAGTTTGTTCTTCATTTCATTCATTCAATCTTCTTGTTCTTGTTTTGCCATTTCTTGCCTCCAATGTTGATTTAAATTTTGTCTTGCATTTTAAACTTGGTTTATAATTCTTGCCTCTCTCCCACTGTATGAGATTCTGTTGTCAATGTATATCTGCTTTATATACAAAAAAGAAAGACACTGTACAAGAGAAAGTCTCACTGACATTAGAAAGCCAGCTCCTTCTTCAAAAAGATGATGTTCTTTTTTAGCATTCTATTGAGAATGCTCAATAACTTTCTAATTTTCTGTTTCCTGCAGTAAATCATTTTCAGAGCATTTGCTGTTGGACACACTGCCTCAAATAAAGGTCACTGGAATTAGGGCCTTCAGGATAAATATTCTTTGGTAGATTTTTCTTTGTGTTATTCTTTTCCTCTGTTTATTCTTCCTTGAGTGAGGAGAACTCTATCTGTACCTAGGGTCTGCCATCAGACACACTGCCTCAAAGAGCAGCACTCATGCGATAGGGAAAGATGCTCAGGTCTCTATGGGATACAGGGCTTGACTTTGGGAACAGAGGAAGCGGGCAAGGACAGGGTAAATCATGTGCCTAATTACATTTTTTTCTGATAGCTTAACACAGATGGGCCACGGACTGTGTTTCTCAATCCAATTCCATCAGTTTTGTAGCCAGTCCTCCTAGATTCCTAATTGTTATTTATAAGGAGTCTAACTTTTGTTTTTCATCATATCCTCCATTAAATATTTCTTCTGCAGTTTCTCATTACCCAAGAAGTATTTCCTAGATGAATCTGGACTTTACTTAAGTGACTGACCGCTGGTATATATTTACTTTCTATGATAGATGATGGACCTTACCAAAGATTCTACTTATTGTTAATTACCAGGCAGTAAATATCACTGTAAATTAGGAGCTTTGTGAAAAGGGATATTGATTTCAACTCGCAGCCCCTTCTACCTTTCTACTTCCTGTTTTTCAAAGACCTGAAACTGTACAAGAAAAGTGTCACTGACATTAGAAAGCCAGCAATTTATTCTAAACTATATCTGGTTCTCTAGTAACCTCAATGTGAATTTCCAGCTAGTTACATTTTCACACTTTTAATGACAGTCTCCTGTCTAGTATCCCACACACATTTACTATCTGTATGTGCTAGAATTATGCTAAGAAGTACTTGGCATATAGAGATGAAAGACAGATTCCAAGATCTCGCAGTCCAGGAAGCCCAAGATGATAAACAATCATGCATGAAGGGTCCAAAGCTGTGACATAGGTGGTCTGAAGGGCACCTTGACCTCATACCCTCCTCCTGCTATGCTTCTGTCTCTCTCCCCTTGCTTCTCAACTAAATTTCTTACAAATGGTACTCACTCTCTTGACTTCCCCATCTCCATTCATTCCCCAGTCAATTGCAAACTGGCTTCTTTCCCCACCACTCCACTGTGGGCAACTCTCCAAGCCCACAGTGCTTGGAGACCACACTTGGAGACCACAGCAAGGTCTCCAAGGATCTCCTGGCCAACCACTTCAGCTGATGCTTTTTAACTCTCACTCCTTTGACCTGGTAGAGCACAGGCCCCACAATCCTCTTAAATTCAACTTGTAAAGCTGAACTAATCTTATTTCCCTGCCTCACCCTTGGCCACTCTATCCCCAGCCCCACCATGTCTGCACTTCTTTCAGTGTCCCTAGTTCATGGCTGGAATGACAGCTGCCTCGGTTGCTCAAGCCAGAGACCTTAACTTTACCCTTGACTTCACCCTTTTCCTCACCATGCCCCATCCCCATCCAATCCATCATCAAGGCTTGATTCTATGGCCTCAATGTCTCTTGACTCTGTCTCCTCCTCCCTATTTCCATAGTCTTATTCAATTCAGGCCATTTTCACCTGTCCCTGGGTAAGTTCTGCAGCCTCTTTGTTGTCACCTTGCTGCCTGTGCTAGATATCTCAGGTCCATCCGTTACCCGGGGACCAAAATGATCCATCTAAAATACAAAGGGGCCCACATCACTCCTTTATTTAATACCAATCAATGGCTCCCCATGACCTACCAGATGAACCCAAACTCCAGCAAGGCTCATAAGTCCTCCGTGATTGGGTCCAACCTCTCTCTGAGCCTCATTTCTTGCGACACCCTGTCTCATCTCAATGTTCTAACACAGAGGTGTTTGCTGAGCCTCGCATATGGTCAGGTTGTTTTTGGCATATGTTATCCTCTCTGCCTGAAATTTCCCTACCTTCTCTCACTGCTCCGCTACTCTTTAAACACACACAGACACACACATGCGCACACACACACATGCACACACACACATTCTCTCTCTCTGTGTGTCTCTATCTCTCCTCTCTCTCTCTCTTTGCCTCTCTACTCTCTCTCTTTCTCTCTCTCTTGCACACGCATGCACACACACACACACACACTCATATAATCAAGCACAGAATGGCCTGGCCAACTGATACTAATCATTGAATATAAACTACTTACATTTCTCTAAAGAGTCTGTCTCTCTCTATCACTGCCAAGACATTGCTTACTCTGGTTTCAATTCCTAGAACTAATACTGCCAGCCCCTGTCATATTCCCAATTAGCTCAGTTTCTCAGGATGATTCTTAGCTATCTTTCAAGGGACAGCTGATAAGGCCACCCCACTTTGAGCTCCCAAAGCACAGTTATCACCCTCTGTGGCACTTGCCTTTTGACTAATGTCTCCCTCATTCAGGATGACCAGGTATCCTGGTGTGCCTGGAACTGTCCTGGTTTCAGTACCAAGAGTCCCATGTCCTGAGAAACCCTTTAGTCCCAAGCAAACCAGGATGGTTGGTCACTTTTACTCCTGAGACTCTAAGCTCATCGAGGGCAGGGATTGAGCATAAGACCTAGCACACAACAGATGAGAACTGAATTGAATTAAATAAAAGAAAAGAGAGAAGTGTGCCAGTATACTTGGGCGTGGAAGTTTCCATTTGGTTCTTGGTCATGTAAACATTTTTAATATTATCAAAACATTATGTATTAAGATGGAAAATTTCCCAAATACAGTTAGTCAAATACATACTGTGAATTCATAAAAACATGGGAAAGACACATTTATGTCACAAGTATTTATTAACTATTGTGTGCTGGGTATAGTGTGAGTGTTTGGGAATGGGGGTACAGGATGAGTCAGACATTGACTCCTCCAAAGGGAACCTACAGTTTAAAAGGAGCAAGAAAGCATGTACCTAAGCAATCTTACAGTACTAGGCCCAAACAAAGAAAATTACGGCAATAAAACCCAGGTAGCATGTCTAGGGCTACCAAGAAAAGGCTTTAGGGAGGAGGTGACATTTGGGTTATGGTTTAGGCACAGAGATGAGAAAGAGCTCAGAGTGAAAAAAGACTATGATCAAAGTTTTCCCCGAGGTAGGAGAGCTTGCCTTGGTATGGACAATAACGAGTATTTGGATGCGGCTTGAGAACAGAGATGTAATAGATGAACACAAGCTCAGTGAGTTAAAGTACCACTCATTGACTGGGAGTGGTGGCTCATGCCTGTAATCTCAGCACATTGGGAGGCCGAGGTGAGAAGATCGCTTGAACCCAGGATTTTGAAACCAGTCTGGCCAACCTAGCAAGACTCCATCTCTACAAAAAATTAAAAAATTAGCTCAGTGTGGTGGAATGCACTTGTAGTCCCAGCTACTTGGAAGGCTTAGTTGGGAGGGTTGCTTAAGCCCAAGAGGTCAATGCTGCAGTGAGCCGTGATCGTGTCCCTGCACTCCAGCCTGGGTGACAGAGCCAGACCCTGTCTCAAAAAAGAAAAAAAGATACCACTTATTGATTATCTCACAGTTTCCATGGGTCAGATGTCTGTATTTAGACTAGCTGGAGTCTCTGCTCAGGGTCTCATGAGGCTGAAATCAAGGTGTTGGCCAGACTGTGCTTCTTTGCAGAGCTTCTCTTCCAAGCTCCTGTGTTTGTGGGCAGATTTCATTTCCTTGCTGTCATACAGTTGAGTTTTCTGATTTCTCATTAGCTGTTGGGCAGGGACCACGCTCAGCTCCTAGAGACCACCCCCAGGTCTTTGCCTTATAGCCCCCTCCATAAGCCGTCTCATAACAGGGCAGCTGAGGTCTTCAAGCCAGCAGGATAATCTCTCTAACTTCAAGAAGGACCCAATCCCTCTTTTTAAAGTCTCACCTAATTGGATCAGCCCCACCTAGAAAAACTCCCTTTTGATTGATTCCAAGTCAACTCATTAGTAACCTAATCATATTCATAGTTTCCTCCTATACTCAAGCTTCAGGGACTACCCAGGATTTATATAGTAGGGGTCAGGAATCTTGGGAACTAAACTAAAACTTTGCCTATTGCAAAGGGTGATAAATGGATTAGAAGGATGTTAGTCCTGGGATGTGAAAGTGTCAGGTGGTGGAGAATCTTGATTCCTCCACCAAGGAGCTAAGGAGTTTGGAGAGTGGGGATTCTGGAGTCGAGTAGTGATATAAAGAGAAGGAGAACCAAAGAAAATGGTGGTAACTTCATCTGAACTCTATAAATACTTGGGTAAAGTTATTTCCCTGGCATATTAAAAACTGAAAAGTTTTAGAGCAAGGGTGGCAACTAGGTTGCATTAAGTAACAGTCACTGATAAAATAATAGTGGTTTCCTGAGGGCTGTATCCAGAGGGCTTTGAGGCCATGCCTGGATGTAGAGGGTAGCAGTGCTAGGATCTATTTGCAGTGTCTGCCAGGGTGAGGATGGTGATGAGTGGTAGCACCAGAGTCGAGGACCGGCTGTCCTGGCAGTTGAGAGAATCACTTCAGACCTTGTACCTCTGCAGAGGAAAATAACAAGTCTATTTTCAAGGATCCTGTGTTTAATTTATCATCTTACATAGCAGATCAAAATAGCAAACATTAAGATCTTCAAGCCTTTTTCAAATGTCAGGAGCTAGAACAAAATACAAATAAATTAATCCACTGGGAGCTTTTTCTATTTGTTCCTCTCTCACAGTAAAAACACAGCTCCAAAAATCTAAGAATTTCTCATAATTCCTTGTAGTCACAAAAGGACAGATCTGCTAAGCAAAGAATTCAAATGGACTTGCTTTGGACTTTGATGACGCATTCCAAGGCTGCATGGCCACACATGTAAGGAGGTGGAAATAAAGCTAATCCTCTAATAATAGGTCTGGGTCCCAGAGAGAAGTACAAATGCGGGGCTATGTGTGTGTATAGAGAGGGGAAGGACATGCACACACCTGTACCACCCCACTGCTTTGGCTATTCCACCATCTCCCATGGGTTTTAGGAGCAGCTTTATGTCTTCTGACTCAAATCCAAGGGCAAAACCTCAATAAACTGCACAAGCATTGCCTTCTCTATGACCCAAAGGTCTGCCTTGGGTACTTGTTAAAACTCAAAAGAGAGCACTTGAGACAGTAGGCTTTAGATCTTGGGAGCCCTAAGTGATTTTTGGCTTAACCTAAAAGTGAGGTGGTAGAGTGTATTACTGTTTGGCAGATATTCCTTCTGCCTCTCATTTCCCTTACATCCTGGGAAGGAGTGCACTTGCCCCCTCCATTGATACTCAGCTTGGCCATACTGCCCATGGCCTCATGGTGGGTCAGGTGTACCTCCTAGCCTGTTGACGTCGGGTTTAGCCACATGGCTTCCATTGGCCAAAGGGTGTTAGTGGGTATGATAGGATCAGAAGTTTAAAGGGATGATCAGGTTTTGCCTTTTGTGCTTCTGCTATCATCATGACAAAGAAATGACCGGATTAGCCACAGAGGATGAGGGGCATGCTGAAAGATCTGAACCCAACCTCCAGCTAAAAGTCAAGCCTGTTGGAACCCGATGACATCCACAAAGCATCCCCAGCCAACAGTTGTGAAAGTAGAAATAAATGGTCTTTTTCTCAAGCTGCTGGGCTTGGAGTTGTTTGCTGCCCAGTGATTGTGGCAGTTGACTGGTGGAGTGAACGCAAGGTCTTGGGACTTTCTCAGTCCCTTGGTTTCTTCATAGAGTACAAGGATGCAGTACCAGTACCTTCTCCATGGGGTTGTTGAAAATATCAATAGAGGCAAGGCATGTAAAGTGCTTATCATAGTGACTAACACAGAATAAGCAGTTGCCATCATAGTTAAGAGCATGAGCTGTGGAGCCAATTTTTTTGAATTCAAACCCTAGCTCCAACACTATGCAAGTGTTTGCTGCAGATTGCTACAGAGCCAAGTGTGAGGGCAATTTCAAAACCAAGACCATGTATGCTCTAGCAAAGGAGCCTAGCCATGGAGCTCCCCTTTCAGTTCTTGATTACTGCCGCCACACATGACTAAGGTCCTACTGTGTACAAGGTCCTGGAATCATGCTCAGTACACAGACCTACATGGTCTCCCACCTTAGACGGGCAGGCAAGGCAGGAGGGCTGCAAGCCATTCAAGGGGCAGGGGTGGGGTTTTGGGGGGCGCTGAGAGGGGATTTCCAAGGAGTGGCTACAGATGTGGAGCTCACTCTGCAGCCAGTTTCAGGGCTGGGCTCCAAGATGCAAGCTGCGCTCTCTGAGGCTGCGCAGTTAGAGGGGTGAGGACCACCAAAGCTGGCAAGAAGTTGCTGGAAGTTGTATCCTGGAGAGATCAAGTCCCAGCACCAACTCAACAGGCCAGAGCAGGATCAGGGCTTGGCACTCTGAGCTGAGAATCTACAGTCAGAGGAGGAGAGTTTCCACGAGAGCAACCAGAGGGAAACGGTGAAAGTTTGAACTGAGTACTGTGAACAGCCTCAAGGCTGGACACTTATACCTAGAAGAAGCACAGTGGAGCAGGAAGACTTGATGTCTGCCAGACTGCCTTGAGTTCAAACCCTGGCTCTAGCACTTACTATGTAATCTTCGGCAAGTTACAGAACATCCCTGGACCTTCTCTCCTAAGGGATATTAGGAAAATACAGATATTAATAGAACTTAGTAGGTTCTTGTGAGCATTAATAGCACAAAACATATAAAGCACTTAGAACAGTATGGACTATAGGAGTATCTATTACTGTTATTATTATTATTAATTATTGGCTCATAACCCCATAACTGAATCTCTTGGGCCAGAAATGTGTTTTATAATTCAGAGTTGTTCAGCCCGTAGAAAAGAAAAATGGCACACATATCATATAAAGTCTCAGTAGGGTCTGGGGCTGCATTATGTCACCAAATATATGAATATTTTTACAGTGAAATGTATGAATATTTACATCAAATAAAAACTATAAATAGCTTCATTTTAGTTTAGGTCAGTTTTTGTTACCAAGTACATTTTTTCAAAAAAGCACTAAACACAAAACAAACCAAACGAAAACAAACACAAACCCCTCAGAGTTTCTGCTACGAGATTTGGAAATGCATCTAAGGGATGTGGCTTTTTTGCTAAAGTGGCTGCAGGCTGCGTACGTGTGTGGGGCGGGAGCACAGGATCAAGCAGCAAACAATGGTCTCCTCCAGCAGAACTGGCCAGGAAAGGTTGAGTGGAGAAGGTGGGCTTGAACCTGGGACCCTTGAGCATTGACTGGGCTTCAAAGGCAGGACTTCAGGCAGCAGTACAAACTGGTGACAGTGAGCAGGAAGTGGAGCCCAAGATGGGGTGCTAAGAACCTCTTAATATGTAAGCTAGGGCTGGAGTGTAAAGTAAAGAGCTTTGAATGCCAAGACAAGAATATGACCTTTATTATATATGCAAGAGACTGATTTCTTTCCTTTTTTTTTTTTTTTTTTGAGATGGAGTCTTGCTTTGTCACTCAGGCTGGAATGCAGTGGTACGATCTCAGCTCACTGCAACCTCCACCTCCCGGCTGCAAGCGATTCTCCTGCCTCCTGCGTAGTTGAGACTACAGGCACAGGCCACCTCGCCACCATGCCCACCTTTTTTTTTTAAGCTGAGACGGAATTTCACCATGTTGGCCAGGTTGGTCTCAAACTTCTGACCTCTAGTGATCCACCCACCTCAGCCTTCCAAAGTGTTGGGATTACAGGCATGAGCCACCGCGCCTGGCCTGATTTCTTTAGGATTGAATTTGGCATCTTGGGCAGTTTCTGTCTCTGGTACAGAGCCTGGCAGGTCCTTCAGAAAACGATGGTCTGGAGTTATGCCCCCATGTGTGTAGGCGCCTTGCTCTAGAATGCCCTTTCCTTTGCCTTTGAAGTCCTGCTCTGCAACGCCGCCCCTCTGTGACATACTTTGCCCATCACCACCAAGGCAGATGCTGTCAGCACCCCATCCACATCTCCTGGGTGCTCACCTGTAGGCAGGGAGGCATGCTCCCTGAGAACAACTGTAAATCCCTGTCCCAAGGCTTTTTCCTGGCTGCTGGTGTACCCTGGGCCCATGCACAGAGTAAACTGGAGATGACGCAGAGTTAATGCCCTCAGGAGCAGCTCTGGACCAGTGGCTTTCTGACCATTTTTGTCTTACGCTTTGTCTGTGTTTCCTGGGATTACCTCCCAAATCAACAAGTTACACTAGAATTTTTGACTCAGTGTTGTGCTTCTGGGGAAACCCAAATGGAGTCATCACAGGCAGAGGATTGTCCTCTTCCTTAGACTGATGGCTCTGTGCTTGGTTTTCTGGTTTCCACCAGGGGATGCCAAGTTTCTTGACGAGAGGAACTTTTCATTCATCTTGGAATCCCCATGGTGCACTGCAGAGGGTCCGCATCAGAAAAATGTTCTGTGGAGTGACTTGGGATATTAGATAACTCCCAACTATTTGCAAGAGCTAAAGATCACCAGTGACTTCAGGGGTCAAAGCTTAGCTTCTGGGTTTTGGTCAATGGCTCTGCCACTTACTAGCTTGATGCTCTTCAGCAAATTGTTTAATCTAACGGTTCATCTCTATGTCTATGAAATGGGGATAATAAAGTTTTTCCTTTAGAGCTGCTGTGAGAATGAAATGAGATCATGTGAGGCACTAAGCTTATTTCCTGGTTCTCAGTGTTAGTTATACATTACACCCATTCTTTTCCCAAATATCCCTGTTTCTCCCCGTTGCCTATCTGTAACTAATTCCTCGGAGTCGTGGTCATAAGCGTCTCTTAACTGCTTGTTGAAATAAGTTCAAGTCCATGTGCGTGTGATCTGCCACTTTCCATCTCCTAGATAGAAAATCTCCATCTTTAAGTGAGGACCATGCATCAATTATTCCATCTTCTATCTCCAGTCCTCAACACAGACACATGCACACAGACACACACAAACAAGTAGACCTATTCTTTCCTTTTCTTTTTATTTATTTATTTATTTTTGAGATGAAGTTTCACTCTTGTGGCCCAGGCTGGAGTGCAGTGGCATGATCTCGGCTCACTGCAACCTCTGCCTCCCAGGTTCAAGTGATTCTCCTGCCTCAGCCTCCCAAATAGTTGGGATTACAGGTGTCCGCCACCATGCTGGGCTAATTTTTTGTATTTTTAGTACAGACAGGGTTTCATCATGTTGGCCAGGCTGGTCTCAAACTCCTGACCTAAGCTGATCCACCCACCTGGGCCTCCCAAAGTGCTGGGATTACAGGCGTGAGCCACCGAGCCCGGCCTGGACATATTCTTTAAATACACTTTCTCAGTTACATTTCTTTCTCCTTCTGCAATTGCCACATGGACATCAATCAATACTCTGCCCGTTTACCCAAAATAACTTTTTCCTTTTTTATTTGAGACGGAGCCTCACTCTGTTGCTCAGGCTGGATTGCAGTGGCACAATCTGGGCTCACTGCAACCTCTACCTCCCGGATTCAAGCAATTCTCCTGCCTCAGCCTTTCAAATAGCTGGGACTACAGGTGCTTACCACCACACCAAGCTAATTTTTGTATTTTTAGTACAGACAGGGTTTCACCATGTTTGTCAGGCTGGTCTTGAACTCTTGACCTCAGGTGATCTGCCTGCCTCTGCCTCCCAAAGTGCTGGGATTACAGGCGTGAGCCACCGTGCCCAGCCCAAAATAACATTTATGTCACCTAGAATAAAAACGTCCCTAAGCTTGGACCGTAATAATGAGGTCTTTCTCCCTCTTTATCATCATCAAGCATTTCTTCATGGCAAACATTGCCCCAGGCTAGGCCCTTGGATACCTGGAATAATCCAAGAAAAGTCACATCCATGGAGTCTTTTACTTTGTTAGTTCCCTTCTTGCAAGAAAATGAGGAGACAAAGACAGGAAAATGGAAAGAGCCAGGGTCCTGGTTTCCAGTCATATAGAACAGACGAGAGCTGGATGACTCTGAACATCTCAGTTGTCTCTCTGTGCCTCAGTTTCCCTACCCCTAGGAGGAAATAAGAGTAGATGTTTCCTAAGGGTCCATTTATAAAAGTCTTGGGTTTAGAAAGTTAAATTGGAGAAAAATCTGAATGCAGAAAACATGCACCCTAGTGTTTCATTTTTTTTTTCTTTTTAAAACATCTAACCAAAAACTGATTTGTTGAAAGATGTCTGTGCTATTATCCCTACTGTGGTTTCTTTAGGAACTTGGATAAAGAGGAGGAATTTATTTGAAAGCCAATAGACTAAAGTATTTATTTACAGGTCTACTGTATGTGCTAGTTTAAATTCAACACTTTGAATGGGGTAGAAACAAATGCATCGAATTTGACCAAGAATACATTCACATGTCAGTTTATTTCTCCAGCTGTTTAATCAAAATATGAATAAAAGGTCTAAAGCCCAACAAGCAAAAATATCATAGTTGTGGGATTCGCCGTTTGCTTCCCCATTGTCAGCCAATTACTGTGCAATTTTTCCCTGTGACTGAATAACTAACTGTTAGCAAATAATGAAAAGGCAATTACAGCGACGCTTTGTTCCTATTACTTCCTTCATTTTATCCCGGCTATAATTATTGTCAGAGCTGGAGGTTTACTGTACCATGGAAGCAGCACCAGGAAAGAAAATGGAATGGGCTGGTGCATGGAAAATTGCAAATGTCACAGCTACCTTCATCGGCACTGTTGGACTTCTGAGAATAAAAAATCAGAGGAAAAAGCTCTCCATGTGGGTTTTACAAATTCCCTACCTCAAGCTGTTGTGGCGACTGGGGAAGAGGGGACGGCGGTAGGGGTGGGGGGCAGGCAGGAATCAGGCATGAGGTTTGTTCTTTTTGTGTGTGTGCGATTCCCAAAGGGCTGTGCATTTTCACCGCAGTCGGCCTGAAACCGATTCATGGAACTCTTCTTTAGCCTTTGCTTCTCATTAATGGTCTCCATGCTGTTTCATAATGGGGAGTGGCATATAAATGATGCATTTTATGGGGTTTGATCTTTCTTCAGAGAGAAAATATGCCACATATGGACAGATGTCTGAAAAAGAAAATGACGATCATGCCCTCTTTGTGCAGTTGCCGGGACCTATTTTTAGAAGCTGACTTTCACTGACCATATGTAACATACCTTCCTTTTTGGCTTTATTTTTATTAACTAGAAACTGTAAGATAAGACAAAAGAGATAGAGGTACATTCTTAATATTTTAATCTCTTATTTTTTCAATAACTATTTCCTGAGTAAGTACCATGTGCAAGATACTGGACTAGGCTCTGAGGAATCAAAGGTGAGTGAGACATGGTTCCTACCCATAAAAGGCTCAGTCTTGAGGTATTTTCACACCCAAATAAACGTCTTTCTGTATGAAAAGCAACTTAGCATAGCTGAAAGTGTGTAAAACTATATGTTTGAAGATCTGAATTCTAATTCCAGCTCTGCCACTTACTAGCTGGTTTTTCTTGATGTATCAGTAAGCTACTGCTGTGTAACAAACTATCTTCCAAACTGGGTGGCTTAAACCCACAATGATATATAATGAAAGGTCAAGAATCTGGAGGTCAGATGGGAGGCTCTGCTCCAGGTTGGACTTGGTTGGAGCATCTCAGCTGAAGCAGCTTTGCCCCAGATGTCTCATCTTCCCCTTTGAAATAGCTGGGCATCCTGCATTATCCTTCTCATGGCAATGTCTGAAGAGCACGAGACCATGTGGAAACATGCAGGCACACACAGCAAGTAATTTCAAGATTCAGCTTTAATCACATCTTCTAAAACCCTATTGGCCAAAGCAAATTACATGATCAAACACTGAACCAAGGGTCAGGCAAGTATATCTTAACTCTCAATGGGAGAAATGGCAGAGATACATGACAAAGAGAATGCATACAGCTATAGGTAAAGAATTTGGGGAAATTAATCCAAACAACTGCACTTGAATAAAACTCTGTGCCTCAATTTGTTTGTAAAATGGAAGCTCACCTTCCCTGCTTTAGGAGATTGTTGGGAGGATCAGAGGAGATAAAGAGTGTGACTATGCTTTGGCAACTATAAAAAACTATAGTTATGCATATGTTATTGCTCTTATTACTTTCTACTTATTTTTCTTTTTTAAAAAAAATTTACTTTAAGTTCTGGGATACATGTGCAAAACGTGCAGGCTTGTTACATAGGTATACATGTGCCATGGTGGTTTGCTGCACCTATCAACCCATCATCTAGGATTTAAACCCTGCATGTGTTAGGCATTTGTCCTAATGCTATCCCTCCCCTTGGCCCCACCCCGACAGACCCTGGTGTGTGATGTTCCCCTCTTTGTGTCCATGTGTTCTTATTGTTCAACTCCCACTTATGAGTGAGAACATGTGGTGTTTGGTTTTCTGTTCCTGTGTTAGTTTGCTGAGAAAGATGGCTTCCAGCTTCATCCATGTCCCTGCAAAGAACATGAATGCATTCTTTTTTAGGGCTGCATAGCATTCCATGGTGTATATGTGCCATAGTTTCTTTATCTAGTCTACCATCGATGGGCATTTGGGTTGGTTCCACGTCTTTGCTATTGTAAATAGTGCTGCAATAAACATACATGTGCATGTGTCTTTATAGTAGAATGATTTATAATCCTTTGGGAATATACCCAGTAATGGGATTGCTGGGTCAAATGGTATTTCTGGTTCAACATCCTTGAGGAATTGCCACACTGTCTTCCACAATGGTTGAACTAATTTACACTCCCACCAACTGTGTAAAAGTGTTCCTGTTTCTCCACAGCCTCACCAGCATCTGTTGTTTCCTGACTTTTTAATAATCACCATTCTAACTGGTGTGAGATGGTCTCTCATTGCGGTTTTGATTTGCATTTCTCTAATGACCAGTGATGAGCTTTTTTTCATATTTTTGTTGGCCGTATAAATGTCTTCTTTTGAGAAGTGTCTCTTCATATCCTTTGCCCACTTTTTGATGGCATTGTTCATTTTTTTTCTTGTAAATTTGTTTAATTCCTTGTAGATACTGGATATTAGGCCTTTGTCAGATGTGTAGATTGCAAAACTTTCTCCCATTCTGTAGGTTGCTACTTATTTTTCTACCATAAAAATTTAATAATTTTTTTCCCAGGCTCAAACAGAAATTTTCTACAAACTTCAAATTTCTGTAAGTGTATCTATCAGATATTTTTTCAGAAAAATTAAAAATGGAAATGGAAATTTCCAGATAAATTAAAAATGGAAATGGAAATTACTTAGTTATAGAGTTTATTCTTTCTTGTTTTATTTGTGAAATAGGTCACTTCTCCAAGACCCTGATTTGATTTAAGGGGAGACAGAATCTCAAATCTATTGTTCCTTATTCCTGTGGCAGCTGGCCATGGGACTCCCCAGAGTTTAAGATAGAAGAAGAAACATTTATAGGCTAACTCAGGCTTCTTTGGCAACTACTATCCTTGGGTTATTTCCATAGCAAAAGGAAAGCAGGTTAGGAGGGATTGTTTGGTCATAAATAAATAAGCAGGGATACACATTCACAAGGACGGGAAAAAGGCAGATTACTAACACCAAAGACAAGGGTGTTATTAGAAAACTCAGTCAGCCAGATGTAGGTCTGAATTCTTGTTCTACCACTCATTAACCGGTTTATTTAGTTTCCTGGAGCTGTTCCCTATTTTGTAAATTAGGGTTATAATATCTAACTGATTGTATTCTTATCAGTACTAAATGAGATATAATACATACAGTCCCTAGCATAGTACCTGGTACACAATATGTACACAAGAAATTAGTTCCCTTTTTCCATCCTGACTTTTTAAGGCTTATTTTTTCTAAAATATGTCAAGTCACAATTATTTTCTTCTAATGACTAAGACTATGAAATATCTTACTTTCCTCATTTGCCATAGCTTAGGCTTAGATGGACAGCAATAATAATAGTCTCCAAAAATAAATGTAACAAACAAGTTAAAATATATTTTGTCTGAGAAAACCTCAGTGTCTGTATATACCAGATAACCCAAAGAACTTATCCTTCTTCTATTCCTTGACCACATGCCTAATATCATTTTCATCTGGGAAAACAGTATTTGTATATATATTATGCACATTCTTCCTCCAAACCAGGACAGCCATTCTCTCTCTTTCTTGCTCTCTCTCTCTCGCAGGTGTGCAAATGCACACACACACACAGACACATATACAACTTGTCTTGAATATGGTTGGTGTCTCTTGGTGTCCAGGATTGCAGTGATTTTGAAACAAATTGGAAAGAAAAGCTCTGTCATGAGGGAGAGAAAGAGAGAACTATGTAACAACAGTATAAAAAAGAAAAAAGCCAAGTTTACTTGAGAATATAGATGTAATTATCATGAGAAAAATAGCTAGCCAAATTTATCAGTACATTTTGAAAATAACACATATGAACAAACTAAGATGTATCCCAAGAATATAAGAATATTGAATATTAGAAAAAAATCAATGTAATTAAGCAAATTATGGAATTTGAGGAAAATAATCACATGACTATCTCAATAGAAACATAAATTTTTAAATGACATTGATATTTAAGATTTCTTTTAAAATATTTTTTAAAAGGATAGAAGAGAACAACTATAATCTGACAAAAGAAACCTAGAGCAAAAAGCATATTTAATTGAGGAAATTTTAACATGTTTTTTGTTTTTTTGAGACATAGTCTCACTCTGTCATCCAGGCTGGAGTACGGTGGCATAATCTTAGCTCACTGCACCCTCCGCCTCCCGGGTTTAAGCAATTCTCATGCCTCAGCCTCCCAGGTAGCTGGGATTACAGGCATGTGGAATGTGTTTCTTTTTAAGAAACAAGTCAACAAGGCCTTCATACAAGCAATAAGAAACTAGAAGATGATAATAAAATATAAGATACTACTTAAAACAGCAAGCAAAATTTTAACACAGTAAGGATGCAAATGGCCTATAAGAAGAAAAAATAATAAAAATATTTTCAAAGGGCATAAAAGAAAACCTGAGGTCATGGAAAGACATACCATATTCATGGATGGAATGGCTTAGCAATATAAAGATGTCAAATCTCTCCACATAAATCTATATATTCAAGGCAATTTCTATCAACGTCCCAGCAAATTTTTTTATTTCAGTGCTATCTAACAGAGGTAGCATTACCAATGAGTGAGGAAAGTACAGAGTATTTAGTAAATGCAGAAATTGACTTATAACACGGAGAAAAAGTTGGATTACAACCTCATACCATATACAAAAATATAAACACAAGAGGAATTAGGTAAATTAAAGACAGATTATGTATATAGTAAAACTGAAGAAATATAGTCAATAACTAAGATAAATAAATATATTTATGACGTTGGAGTATGTAACAATTAGTCAAAACATAAAAGAATAAATTATATGGCTAAAAAAAGGAGAAAGAGATGGGAAACTAAAAGGATATGACTAGATGTATCCCTGTAGGGGATAAAAGAATAGCTGGCATATATAGTGCTCACTAGTAATAGGATAAATGCAAATTTTAAAAAGATTATGGTGGCATTTCATATTAGTACTAATCACATTGAGGAAATAATTAGACAATCATGTAATATTAAGTGATAGTGTGGATCATCATCCTTGGAAATGGGAGCCTTCTTTCATACACTGCTGGTGGGAGTTTAACTACTGAAGTTAACCTGAAAATAAATCTGGGAGTAGTTAGTGAAATTAAATATGTGCAAATCATAGGACCCTAAGGCTTCCCCAATTCTGGGCCTCCACCACAGAGACATCCTCCCAAATATTCAAAGGGAGACATGAACATAGCCCTCTCTTGAAGCATTGTTTGAATTGACAGAGTTGGAAGTGCAGAGGAGCCCATCAGAGGCAGAACAAAAGGTACTTTATTTTCATAGTCCCTTATCTGCAATTCTGAAATACAAAAGTCTCTGAAAATATAAATTTTTAAATAAATTTGGCACAAAATTTTTTGGAGGCAAAACTTGACCTGAGGCTAGTTAGTCTCTTCATATCCCACATAGTATGAATATTCATATATTTTGATGCAGAAATAATAATTTTTTGATTATAGAATGCTGCCCAGAGCATGCCGAATTACGTCTGTAGTCCAATGCCACCTAATTATAGCATGCAAAACTGTACAAAATCTGTTCAAAGAAACACACGTATCAACATTGATGTATTGAGGTGTGGATTAAAAGAACCTCAATTAAATACACCAGCAAGGATGCATCTGTGGGGAGTCAGAGATTCAGAATGAAGATGGGGAATAGAAAGAGAATAAAATAAAATGAGGGAGACTAGAATGTAGAGAAAGAAAATAAAACAAAGCCAATAGAGCATGATTAATCAGCATTCCGCTGAGAAAGTGTATTTCTATAGCAGTTTCTATGTGTGTCATGTGTTTTGTTTTTGCAAAAGTCTCATTTTCCCAAACAATAATAACATGAATTTTTTAAACCTCTACACTCCCCACAGGTTGGACACTCAGTATGTGGGGCTTGAAAAATATGTATTAACTGGAAGTCTGCTATGGACAAATAGGGTTATTGAGGGAAGCCCCAACAATAGGATGTCCAATCAGCTCCACTGTCACTGTTACCCAACAAAGAAAAGCACTGGGTTTACGAGTAGGCCTGGCTTCAACTCACAGCTCTGTCTATTGTGAGACCTTGGGCAAATTGCTTTGCTTTTCTGAGCTTCATTTCTCTTTATCCGCTCCTTGCCCATTCTCTCTCCCAATTTACGCATGTGATGAAGCCATTCTGGATTTCTTGCAGTTGACCAAAAGAACACCTCCTGACACCTCCATGTTTTTGCATATTTTGTTTTCTCTGCCTGAAATGTCCATCACCCCTCATCTGCCAGCAAAACTCACAATTACCTTTCAAACCAGTTCAAACCTCACTTGTCCTATGAAGCTTCCCTCCTCTGTTCCTATTGCATCTGGGATAGACCTCACTTACAACCTTTTTCAAATATCATTTTGATTACTTGAATGCATAGTTGTTTCCCACATAAGAATATAAACATGTAAAGGCCAGGCACTATATCTTATGCATCTATATCATCCTGAAGTCCAAAACAATACTTAGTACATAGAAGATATTCAATAAATATTGATCGTCATAAGTAGCTTTTTCTAACTGGGCAACTATCAACAGTCATTTGACTTTCCAGAGCTTACTTTCTCCTATGAAAAATGGGCAAACAGTATTTCATGGTGCAGTTACAAGAATTAAATAAAAACAGAAAGACACATACTCTCAGAGTGGGAAGTAATATCAGAGGTCATTTGTCAAATCACACAATAGAACCAGACACTTCATAGTAGTGCGTGCCCAGCATCTCCTAAGGTAGCTCAGTTCCATTTCTGGGCAGCTCTGGCTTTTAGAAAGGAGTAGAAATGTGTCTGGATGAATACATTTCATTCAGTGATGTCTAACAGAGGTAGCATTACCAATGAATGAGGAAAGTACAGTGCTACCTCTGTTAGATATCATACTGCAGGATGAATGAAGCGGGTTCAGGGACACACTGGGAATGGGCTAACTGTAATTCTCATCCTCCATCACACTATGTGTAGTCTATGCATTTACAGCAATGTTCCATTCATCTAGCACTTGGGGAAATAAGCTGATCTATAAAATATTCAGGTGTTTTTCCACTTAAATTGCACTCTTTAATTTGTATGATTCTCATGAGAAACACTTCAAAGAATTTAACATATTTCCTTGCCTATTGCCACAGAGGGTGTAGATTACCCTTTAACCAGGCTATAGAAATGGATGACTACATTGATTTTTAAAATAGTGATGTTCTCAGGGCTTTTGAAGTGTGTGGAAGAAGTTGTCCTTGTAATAAGTGACCCTAGTCTGCTCTATCTGCTATAATTGTGTCAGCTTCAAATAAGTCCTTCCTGTCCCTTTCTGAATGCTTTGCTTCTACTTTGCATAGGAAGCACTGCCCCAAAGATTGCTAGTAACATTGTAAAGTAAGAACAAATAGAACCACTCTCTATGAGCAAAAGGGTTTTGTGCTATTTGATGGCTAGATTCTCATTTTTTTCCAGTTGGCTGCTATGCTGGGGAGAAAGATTTATATAATACTTAATTGTGATGGTATGCCCCAACCCAGATCTACCTTTGCCCTTCTTTGCCTTGTTTTTATCTTGGAATTCCTAAGATCATATAGGTTCTCCTGCCAGCTGGATTTCATTTGAGTTTGGTCAATGGGAGGCACCAGGAGGATATGGGAGAATAGGAGGAGAGGGATGTCGACATGATAATATCAACTTCTTCCCTTTTCTGGGCCATGTTCGCTGGCAAGGGCTCTATCCTCCATGACCACAGTTCCTGCCAGGTGGCCCCTCTTCCAAGGCTTCAGGTCTCATTGGCTCTGTTCATACCATTCCTTCTGTTAGTCCTTTTAAGCTCTGGCATGGTAACGGCTTCCCAGTGTTGCTAGTATCTGGGTGCCTCATCATCCTTTCTTTGTTCTTTTAGTGCTATCCACATCTGTGAAGTCAGCTCTCCATTAAAGACTCTTGAACCATCTGAGTGGATTCTGTTTCCTGCTAACCTCTGGCTGAATCACTCAACCATTCAAGCATTATTTTTTGGGCATATTCTATGGGCTCAATATTGGTGACATGGTAGTGAACAAGGCGATACGAATCTTGCCTTTATGCAGCCTAGGTCTAGAGAAGGAAGAGAGACACTGAGCCAGTGGTTGTGAGTGTGATGAGCATTTTAAGAGGGAGTGTACAGAGCTTTGGGGGTCTATAGTTGAGCAAACAGGGTTCAGGTGGGAAAATGTAGTCATCTATTTATACAACCAAAATAAAGTCATTGTTCCCCAGTTTTCTCTTGCCATGGCTCTCCATAGACAATAGAGTTTCCATCTTCCAGATCGAATATTAACACAGGAAAATATTTTCCAGGACACTGTCACCTCAAGTTCCAGAGAGGTGTAACCTAGGTCTTATAGGTGACAGCAAGGGAGGAGGGCAGGACACATGCGTCCTGAAGGGAGGAGGGGAGACCAAGATGAATTAAAACTAGAAAAGGCCTGAAGTTTTTCCATCCCAAATTAGATGTCATTAGGTTCTTCCAAACACTTCCTATCATTTCTCTCCTGCTCCCAAGAGAACACTCCATGTAACATAAAATAATAATACTAAATCTAAAGGTAAAAGGAAAGACATCATTACCAGATTAATACATCGTGAAAAAAAATTCACATTTCTGATAGATACTTAACAATGCATTGGTGATTAAATTAATTGTACGTGGCGAGCAGAAAGATAGCTCTTTAATGCATATTAAATATTAACAATTTGAGATAATAGGAGTCTACATGTCTCCCCTTTACAGCTTCCTTTGTCAATGAAATGTACTTTTGTGCAGAAGAAAGAGATAGTTTGGAATGTGATAGTCTTACCCAATGAGGGCCGGTGCAGCTTGCCGCAATACCAGAGCCACTAGCAATCAGCCTAATCATAAATGACCGGAACCAAATGGATTCAGGCAGCCATGCTGACTACTGAGTTAAAAAGTTTTCTATGTCAATAGTCTGAATGCCAACTAAATCAAAACCTTTCAAGGCAAATCAAAGGGCCAGCAGCTCTCTCCCTGCTTCTGCCAAAGGCTTTGTTTTGCCATTTCCTCCCGGTGCCGTCAGGAGGTGGCGGCTGCTGTAGTTAAGTTGGGCCCCATCTGGGGACATCCATCCATGTTCCATTATCCCCAGAAAGTCAGCCCATCACCTTTACATTAAGACGATTGGAGTGGTGGGGTGGGGTGGGGGCAAAAAGAAGCAAAACAAACTGATTGCCAAGCCAGCTATGATGTCAGCATGAATTAATGTTTCCCACAGGCATGCTAATCAGCTCCATGACATAATAACGGCTTCTATTACACCGGTGGGACTTCAAAGTTATTCCAAAGATAACATAACACAACACTTGAAGCCCCAGGAAACTTCCACCATGCTTTCAGATGTTTTATAAAGTTACCGATCTTTTCATTGGTGGGGAAACAAAAAAGCTGAAAGGAAACAGAATATTGAATTTGGGATGAATCAGGGTTGGAAAGTGATTTCATTACAAATTCCAAATGTTCAAAGAGATAGTGGCAATTAAAAAGCAGCCAGGGGTCGCCATTTAAAAGCAGCTCTGTGGTAAGTTTTTCTCAAGCAGGCAGATGGGCATAATTTCTAGTGTGGAAAAAAATTAACATATAAGTCAGTATGGAAGGTATTGTGCCGAATAGTGAACAAATGAACTCATAAAAAGTGTGTAGGCAGGAGGGCGTGGCGATCAAGATTTGCTTCTCTCTTCTGACCTCTACTAGATATTTGTCTTTGGGTCAATTATTTTACTGAGACTCAATCCCTTGTCTACAAAATGGGAATACTGATACCCTCCTCAATAGTAGAGTTGAGGGAACTAAATCAGGGAATGTATTCACAGCACAGTGTCCAACTGGGCAGCCAGTAAACACACCTATTACTGTTATGATCATTCAATGTTTGGTATTATTGGGCAAAAATATGCTATTGCTACAACTAATAACACTCTTCACTGCATCGGTCCATGTTGTCCCAAGGGATTCACACATATGATCCTTTTAAATACGCCCAATCCTGTGTGCTAGGTTTACAGATTATGAAATTGAGGCCCAGAGATGCTTAAGCTACCTGCTGAAGATCACACAGACAAAAATCACAGAGCTGGAACCAGAATCGTGCCGTGAGGCTCTGGTCTGCACTCTTTTTTTTTTTTTTTTTTTGAGACAGAGTCTTGCTTTGTCGCCCCAGCTGGAGTACTGTGGCACAAACTCTGCTCACTGCAACCTCTGCCTCCCAGGTTCAAGCCATTCTCCTGCCTCAGCCTCCCGAGTAGCTGGGATTACAGGTGCCTGCCACCACTCCCAGCTAATTGTTGCATTTTAGTAGAGACGGGGTCTCACCATGTTGGCCAGGCTGGTTTTGAACTCCTGACCTTAGGTGATCCACCCACCTTGGCCACCCAAAGTGCTGGGATTACAGGCGTGAGCCACTGCACCTGGCCTGGTCTGCACTCTTAACCACTACTTTCTATATACATATACACAGAGAGAATGCACACACATACCTTCACACACAGGCACACAACACACTCACACAGATACGCACTTGCACAGGGGCACACGCATATACACACATACTCACACACAGCCTGGAACAAATCCTATAGTTCTCTAACCCTCTGCTGTGATGATGTTGCAGTTGGACCTACCTGGTGTGAGGCCCAACAACTGCACTTACTCAAGATGACCTTGGGTAAGTCATGTAACCTGTGTGGGACTCAGTCTTTGATATGTGTCACAGGTATATTCATAGAACTGACCCCTCGAAGTGTTGTTGCAATGGTTAAATGAGGTGATATGATACTTATAAAGCACTTAACACAGTGCTTGAAATACCTGATAAACACCTGCTAAATTTACCTATGATTATTATTACAAACACATTAGGCACTGAAAGAGCATCTCTCTGTCTCTGTCTCCCTCTCTCTCTCATGGACACACACACACACACACATACACACACACTCACACTCACACAGAGTGCAGTGGTCATCTTAAGCATGTCCAGGATGGTTATTTCTAGAAGCAGACTTACCAGGCACAGCATTTGTGCCAATGAGGATTCCCTCATAGCATTTGACAATTACTGAGAAAGGAGTGAAGATAGACTGCCACCGTTTGTGATCCCAAATGTGCCTCTGGCTCTCAGAGCCTCTCCGTGTCCCTGTCTTGGCAGCCTCCAGCCCCTACGGTGTGGGAACGGTTCTCAGGGATGCCCCACGGGCAGGTTCCAGCAGCGAGGTACAGCCCTCGACTTGGATCCAGCCTGGAGAGTGAGACGTCCATGGCACTTAGAACTCCACAGAGACACTCAAGAATGGAGATGACAAAGGGGTCGTCATGTCCCCTCTGCAGCCAACTGATGCCATTTTCTGAGGGTTTCCTACCAGAGAAGGAAGGCTCAAGGTTTGTCTACTTAAACACTGCTTCTCTCAGCCCACGGCTGTCAGGCCTCCATATTTGTTTGGGGAAGAGCACTGGACACCCGGCCCCTTTACTTCCCTTTACTCCTTTACTTGATAGAAAATGCAGCCCAAAGTAAAAGCAGCCCCATCTCCCACGGGCGTTTCCATCAGTGCTGGGGGAAGATGGTGTCTGAGCTGGATCTAGTATTTATGAAACCCGTCACGCATAGCTTCACTCTGGGCTTCCAAGGGACCTATTCCGTGGACCTATTGTGAAACCAAAAATCCAGAAGTGGAGAAAGGACAAAAGGGGTAAGGAATGAAGGAGAGAAGCAGGAGGCCAGATTAGAGAGCAGGAAGGACAATGGAAGAGAAAGGAAGTTAGGAGGAAACAAATCAGGGATATTTCCTTCTTTTTTTTTGGATGGAGTCTTGCTCTATCATCCAGGCTGGAATGCAGTGGCATGATCTCAGCTCACTGCAACCTCTGCCTCCCAGGTTCAAGCAATTCTCCTGCCTCAGCCTCTTGAGTAGGTGGAGCTATAGGAACCCACCACCACACCTGGCTAATTTTTGTATTCTTGGTAGAGAGGGGGTTTCACCATGTTGGTCAGGCTGGTCTTGAACTCCAAATCAAGCACACGTCTGATAGAAAATGCTACAGTGTCTCTAACCATGGCCTTGGCTGTTACCCAGTTAGCTTAGTTTATTTGCAGCTCTTCCACTGAATGAAACCAATCACCAGCTACAATTTTGCCTCAGAATTTGCTGGTACCTTCAAGTGAAGAATCTTGACTAACCCGGTTCACCTTTTGCCTTTGGGAATTGTATGTCAAGGTGTATGTCAAGGTGGTTTCCTTGACTCATTTACTTTCTTCCAGTTGTTTAGAATAGACAGAATTGGAGAGAAAAAAAAAAGGTTAAACTAAAGAAACCAACTTTATGCCTTTACCTTTAGTGGTAACCAGCTTTTCTGAAGCTGAACTGGATTTGATACATAATACTAAATTCTACAGATAGTTATGGAACACTGCCCCTAACTGAAAACCCCACAATCGCAGCCCAGTCTTCAAGTTGCTTGCAATCTAGAGGAGAAAAGAAATTCAATATAGGTTGGTAAATGTAGTACTACACACATCTGGCAACCAACTCACATCTGCTTTGCCTTACTTCTGACTCCAGCCAGGGCTGGGTGGACAGGCAGGTTTCAACTCATTTCAGGCTAACAACCTGAGTGTCACTCAGCTTCACTTTCTGCCCCTGGGTGCCCTCAACATTGCAGAAACTCTGGAGAGCTGGCTCAGGCCATGAGCCTGCACAGCTAGAAAGTACAGGGAGATTAACAACTCCTGGGGCAAGACTCAGCCCATGAGGAGTGAACCAGTGGATGAATATCTCATCTCCCAGGTTCAGATGGCCATGCCGGAGGCATTCCATACACTTTGCAGGAGGACCCAGAAGAATCAAGCTCCAGAGTGGTCACCTCGATCATGCATCTTATTATTGCTTTTCTTCCTTTCCCGTTTGCTTTCCCGGCTCTCTCTCTCCTATACCCTGAACCCACTACCCTAATAAACTATCTACATCCGAGTTCTTATCTCAAGGTTTTGCTTGTAAGGGAACCCAAATCAAACAGGAGGATGCAGGAGTTCACTCTAGGGGAATCAAACCTAGTAGAAATGGCCTGGAAGAAGGCATCCTTGGTAATGTGTAACCCAAACAATGAATATTGAGTGGGCCTCAGCTAAGTAGAGACACAGGGAGAGGAGAGAGGTAGAAAAGTAACCCATGCAGAAAGCAAAGCTGGGAGCTAGAAAAGACATGCCACATTTGGGATATTGCAATTAGTTTAGACAGAAAGTCAGCTTGCTCAAATTAGATAAATATATTTATAGAATCAAATAAAATAATTTTTCCCTGTCCTTGATGACAAACCCGAGAGTTACCTCTTTGGCATTACAAATAATTACATGGGCTGTGGCCAATGAGGGTCTTTTTCAAAAGCACATAGCAGGTTGTGAAAAATGTGCAAGATAGTCTTTTGTATGGCAGGGGCTTGCCTTTGGGTTGCTGGGGCAGAGAAAGTAAGTGAAGGCTGTGGTATACAGGGCTGAACCTCTGTGAGGCTTAGTTTATTCACCTGTAAAATAAGCCCTTATGTCTCGAGCAGAACTGAGTGACTGGCACCCATTTGGTCACAAGGCAGAGAGTCAGTATAACCAATCCAGTCGGGAAAAATCAACGTTTGGCCAAATCTTTTTTGATGAAGATGACAGACTTTATCTATTCAGCCATATCTTGGAAACCTATCTATAAACAGCTTCCAACAAGTAAGATATTCCATTTTAACACAGCAGGGCCAGGGAAGGGCATGGAAGCAAAAGGCAGAGGGGCTGGAAACGTAACTGTACATTTTGACATTAAATGAATTACATGGAAATTATATGCAAATCATTATGTAAATGTGGCATATGCTGTGTTTGAGTTAACAGCTTGGACACTTTCAATAATTACAGCATTTTTCAGGGTGAATTAAGAGCCCCAATAAACTATATTTAGGAGCCACTACAGATGAACAGGATTTAATGATCTTTGTTTTTCATTTTAAGTGGCTCAGGTTAAGAGAGAAATTTGAAATTTTCTCTCTCAGTCCTATAAAGACCACTATATATTACACAATATTCTTTGGATGACAATGACAATCTATGACAATTAATAAGCACATTAATGCCAAAAGCCTTTGAAAATATGGACTTCTCAAGAGAGGACTGCTTTATCTTATTTTATCCTTTTGTACCTGTGAACAGATGTAAAAGATTAAAATGAAATATCCTTCTCTCTGTTGCATTATTCTTCCATAATTTAAGAAAAAAAGCCATACATCACACACTAAGATGTCCTGCCGTGATACCATTGTTCCTTCATACAGTGCTATAGCCTGAAACACCCTAATTTATTTCTTCATCGAAAAAGGAGATATCAGATTTCCTATTCTTTCTTCCTCCCTCTTGCAAAATCTCCTCACAATGTTTATTTTCTTCTTTTTAAATTTTAATTTATAATTTTTATGGGTATTTAATCGTTGTACATATATATAGGGTACATACAATGTTTTGATACAAACATATAATAAAAATGTTTATTTTTTTGAGAAAATTCAGCCACAGCCTAGGCTAGGTAGGTAGAGCTTGTGAGAAAGAGGGCTTTTAATTTCCTTTGCAGACCTTCATTTCTGGGAATATTTTGGACTAGATAACCTGAAGAATCTCTGGTTACAAAACCTCAAGGAATGCTGGATGATATATAATGAACATCCTTTTAAGTGCAAAGCTGAGCTTGAAAAAAAAATTCAGGGAAATCCCCAAAGGCTTAAAACAAAGAAGTATTTGAAGTCTTGAGGGTTATATGAGAACTGATGCTGCAGCTGTCCCAGGATGGGGTTCATGGTTGCCAAGCAGGGAAAAATAGGAGCTTAGGCTTTAACAACCACGCAGGGATAGGAGTTCATGCTTTCTGTATCTATAAAGCCAGGACACTCAAAGAGCTACACCCACAGTGACAGGATGGACTAGGAAATATTCTCTCCAGCATAGAAAGATAAAGAAGCTTGACTGTCTAGACCTAGGCCTAAGTGGAAAAACTAAAAGAATTCAGAACTACAAGATTGCTTTTACTCTGTTTGGGATTCATCCTGGAACCCACAAGTTGAGTGGTCTCAACTGAGAACATCCCCAGGGACACCTGGCAGATAGAAACAAGCATACTAGAAGGATATACCCTGACACTGGCCCCAACAAGATTCCCACACATAAAGCCCCACTAAAGATGAGGTCACAACACAAAATTATAAAACACAGGAAGGAAAAGTTAGCCTCTGATGCACACAAAAAGTTGTGCTCAAGGTTTCTCCTCCAGCAGCCAGAGATAAATAGGCTGATGACTTAAAAAGAGACTCATCTCATCACCACCTGGATATGCAAACACTGCCAACTGTTTACTCCCCTCATAAATATGGTTTCTGAAGGAGGACCCTTTATAATCTCTATGTGAAGAGTCAGGCAAAGACAGAGAAGAGGGGCAATTCTCTTGTTTCTCATTGTGGATGGAAAGGTAGCCATGAGCCCCAAGTCCCCAAATCCTTCAATATTGGGTCACTGCCAACTTGGAAGTCCAACTCTCTGGACTCAGTGCAGCATTTAAGAATATGCTGCCCCTCCAAGAGCGTTCCAACTGAAACACAAAAGAATGAATTTATACTGATGGAAGTTTAAGCAGGACAAAAGGCATTTTGGGCAGGACTTTTAGTCATGGAAATAAGGCCACAGAGCAGCTGACTTAATAAATAAGGAAAAGACAAATTTGGGGAAACACAGGTTCCTGGGCCAACTGAGTGACGGATCCTATGAGTGTGATCCTAATAATTCACATTCCCTATTGAGGAGCCTTCAGTGAATACCCACTCCATTTCAAAATAAACCCTGCTTCCTAGCCTATTTTTAAAGATCTTGATGATTTTGCTTCAATCTACCATGTCTTTTAAGGCTCTAGGCAAACTGGATACTTGCTGTTTTCCAAACTCAGGTTGTACTCCTCCACTCTCTGTTGGGAATACATTTCTCTTTGCCTCTCCCTTCCTACTCCCACATCCACATAGTCAAGAGCTACTATTCTTCAAAGTTAACTCAAATGCCTCTTCCTCCAGGAAGTCTTCCTGATCCCCACTCCAGAAGTGACCTTATTTCCAGAAGCTTTCATGTTCCATCTTCTATTATAGCTGCAATATGGGGCTTATGAAAGTTGAGGCCTTAGGAAAATATATGTTGAATAATTTCAGGATGTCTATGAACAAATTCTGAGAAAATACTAACGTATCACAAGGCAGAACCTGTACAACAAGAGAGTAAACACCAACCTATCCTTATGTCCTTCTGCACATAACTTTCTGCAAGCCACAAATAAGTGAAGTGTTGAGAAAGGCAATGTTTCCAACACTTCAGTCATTTGAGTACCAGCTTCACATAGTTCCTCTATCTGCATGTGATCCTATTACTTATTTAGCATTTTTCTTTACATTGATTCACTTTTAAGAATCTAGATAGATGTATTTTAAAAGGAAACTTCTTTATCTTTACCATAAGTGGGAAATTAATATCACTTGGAATAAAAAGAAAGTCACCACGGAAAATAAATATAGGTATAAAAACAACAATATGATTAAATTCTAGTTGTTCATAGTTGCTTGCCCAAAGCTCTGTGCTAGAGGCTGCTGTCTCTTTATTAAAGAGACTAACAAGTGCTATACAGTTGTGAGAGGCTTAACACCAGCAAGCCAAGAGGTCCTGCTTCGTGTAAACAATGGTATTAAAGGAATATACAAAAGGAAATATCTTTTTTTTATTTTACTTTAAGTTCTGGGATACATGTGCAGAATATGGAGGTTTGTTACATAGGTATACATGTGCCATGGTGGTTTGCTGCATCTATCAACCCATTATCTAGGTTTTAAGCCCCACACATACTAGGTATTTGTCCTAATGCTCTCCATCTCCTTGCCCTCCACCCCATGACAGGCTCCAGTGTGTGATGTTCCTTTCCCTGTGTCCATGTGTTCTCATTGTATCCAGAATCCACAAGGAATGTAAACAAATTTACACGAGAAAAACAAACAACCCCATCAAAAAGTGGGCAAAGGATATGAACAGAAACTTCTCAAAAGAAGACACTTATGCGGCCAAAAACATATGAAAAAAGTTTATCATCACTGGTCATTAAAGAAATGCAAATCAAAACCACAATGAGATACCATCTCATACCAGTTAGAATGATGATTATTAAAAAGTCAGGAAACAACAGATGCTGGTGAGGCTGTGGAGAAGTAGGAATGCTTTTACACTGTTGGTGGTAGTATAAATTATAAATTAGTTCAACCATTGTGGAAGGCAGTGTGGCAATTCCTCAAGGATCTAGAATGAGAAATACCATTTGACCCAGCAATTCCATTACTGGGTATATATCCAAAGGATTATAAATCATTCTACTATAAAGACACATGCACACATATGTTTATTGCAGCACTATTTACAATAGCAAATACTTGGAACCAACCCAAATGCCCATCAATGATAGACTGGATAAAGAAAATATGGCACATGTATACCATGGAATACTCCGCATCAATAAAAAAGAATGAGTTCATGTCCTTTGCAGGGACATGGATGAAACTGGAAGCCATCATTCTCAGCAAACTAACACAGGAACAGAAAACCAAACACCGCATGTTCTCACTCATAAGTGAGAATAGAACAAAAAGGAAATCTCTTAGTCACAACTGATTCAGAGTTACTTTGTGCATTGCCCTTGGGAGGCCCTAAAACTTTCTTGCATTCTTCCAGTAGAGTATGTTCAACACTTCTGTTGGGGGCTGGGCATGTATATGGGAGAGGACACTGGCTACAGAATCAGTGAGATGCAAACTTGAACCCTGACTCTGTCATTGAACGGAGGAGTGATCTTGGGAAACTATGATGTCTCTTAGTCTCAGTGTTTCATCAGCAAGATAAAGATAATACTAAGAGGGTTAGTATTATCTTTTAGAGGGTTGCCAGGAACTTGGACATAAAGTTCTCCAGTGGAGAATCTGCAGCATGGTAGGGTGTTAATAAGCTTGTTATTGGTTTTCCCTGGTATTTGGGCTCAGTGAAAACAACTTGTCATCCAAAAGATCTAAGGTTAGAAATCAATCTCTTGATTATTTCATAAGGAAATCTCCATTGCTTTAGAATATGGATACACAGTACCAAATATTAGACTGAGGCAAAAACCTTAAAGTGCATCATAACTTGATATCAAGTACTTCTTTGAGTAAAACAAAATTACTCCATGATTTCCATTCCTCGTGGAGTTTTGCTGATCTTACAACACTTCATTCTTTTCTTTTGCCAGTAATAGTACAGAAGGCCTCAGACTAGCATAATGTAATAGTGGAAAATCATATTTTTAAGGGCACTAAAAATGAAGATGGAAGAGTGCAAGGAATTTAGTGCTTCTTATCATTCTAATTAGTTGTACCAAAAAAAAAAAAAACTAGAAAAAGAATTCTAAGGAAAAGGAAAATAACCGTGACACAATAACTAAGAAAACAAAAGGGCGATTATACAAGAGGTACACAAAAATATAATTTACGTTGGATAATACTGCCATCCTCTGTGATATTGAGATGATCCACTTAAACATAAGTCTATTTGACTTTTATAGTCAGCATCAGTCAATTCCCTTTGAAAAGAAAAATCAAATTCTTATAGACCTACAAAAATCTCAAGGGCCTAAGGACCTAGTTTAAGAAATGCTGTTTGGGGAGCATGAGAAGCTATTAAATTAAAATAGGTTTGCTGCTAGTGGTGAAATGGATGGTCGAGGGCCTTTTCTTAATGTGTCTCTTAAAGGACAGGATTCTACATGCTGCAAATGGAAAAATCACAGTACTGGAAAATCCAGACCCCAGAGCCTGACCTTGGCCAGTTTCTTACTGCCCATGTGACCTTGGGCAAATCCTTTAATGTATCTCAGCTTGCATTTCTTCACCTGTAAGAAAAGACTGGACTTTTTTAGTAGGTAAGTCTCTAAGGTCCCTTTAACTACAAAATTATGTGAAACTTACTTTAATTGTGTTTTTGTTGAGGAGCTCATGACATGTTAAGATTTTCAGAGCTATCCATGTTTGTTATAAAACCAGAGGTGTGGAACGCTGATGAATGTAAGCACTCCTGGCCCTAGAGTGAGCACAGCTTAAGAATTGCTGCTTTTAGGGAACCCAAGCAGAAGATGAGGGCGTGATGGAGGATGAGCCAGATTCTCTTGTTAGACTTGACTGGATTCTTTTCTTTCGGTTAAACACCTGATAATGTTTCATTTAAACATCTCTGCCTGGTCCCACCTACTGGAATGAAGAGAGAATAGTGTTCACATACAGTCTAGGCCTCAGAGAGGTGTCGGTGTGGTGGTGGCCACGTGATTAGCTGCATGGCACCAAGGACAGGTGAATCTAAAGGTCAGGATGGACGTCCCAAACAGACCATATTCTCATGGCTTTGGCAGCCAGCTCTATACAGCAAGACTTGCTATTTTATTTTATTTTTTTGAGACGGAGTCTTGCTCTGTCACCCAGGCTGGAGTGCTGTGGCATGATCATGGCTCACTGCAACCTCTATCTGCTGGGTTCAAGCCATTCTCCTGCCTTAGCTTCCCAAGTAGCTGGGATTACAGGCATGTGCCACCACGCCTGGCTAATTTTTGTATTTTTAGTAAAAATGGGGGTTTCTCCATGTTGGCCAGGCTGGTCTCAAACTCCTGACCTCAAATGGTCCACTCACCTCTGCCTCCCAAAGTTCTGGGATCACAGGCATGAGCCATGGTGCCCAGCCAGTGGCATCATTTTTAATCTCCCCAATTCCCAATATAAAATAGAGCAACTAGATGGAAAGAGCAAAAGTCTATAGACACATTTATAATTAAACTGTATTTCAAATATTCCTATGAACCCCAAAATACAAGCAGGAGCAGGTGAGGACAAACCAACAACAAGCACTAGACCTACACAGTGTCAGTGCCTGTGCAGGAAGAAGCAGAGAGAAGCAACAGGGTATTAGGTGAGCCTGGAAACAGAAGAATCTTAAAATGGCCAAGTATTTGCTAGACCAGTAGGAGCATAGCAGAGCAGCTCAGACGAAGGGGTTTTGCTCAGTCCCAAAGTGGGTGAGTGTGAGAGGTCCACAGTAAGAACTGAAGGGGCTGGAAGAGTCTAACTCCACTCAACTTCCAACACTAGCATGTCAGGACTCCTTTCTAGGAGAGGGCACCACACTGAGAAAACACCAGTAGAAACAGAATCAAAATTAAATAGGAGAGAGTTCACTGAGACAAAGGATAACATCCAAGTAAGCATGGAGGAGGCAGAGTCAGGAAATGTCAGAAAGTAAGCGACATGATTTGGCTCTGTGTCTCCACCCAAATCTTATGCTGGATGGTAATCCCCACATGTCAGAGGAGAGACCTTGTGGGAGGTGAATGGATCATGGGTGTGGATTTCTCCCATGCTGTTCTTGTGATAGTGAGAGAGTTCTCATGAGATCTGATGGTTTAAAAGTGGTGGTTTCCCGTGTGCTCTCTCTCTCTCCTGTCACCTTGTGAAGAAGGTGCCTGCTTCTCCTTCCAACATGATTACAAGTTTCCTGAGGCCTCCCCAGCCATGTAATACTGTGAATCAATTAGACCTCTTTTCTTTATAAATTGCCTAGTCTCAGGTAGTTCTTTATAGCAGTGTGAAAACAGACTAATATAGTGAGCCATCATAGTTCTCAATACTACACAAAAACATCAGAAGGGGAAATCTCTAAAGCAGGGGTGTCCAATCATTTGGCTTCTCTGGGCCACATTGAAAAAAGAATTGTCTTGGGCCACACATAAAATACACTAACTTAAAATAGCTGATGAGAAAAAAAAAAGAAAACCAAACAAAACACACACACACACACACACACACCACCTCATAATGTTTTAAGAAAGTTTACAAATATGTGTTGGGCTACATTTGAAGCTGTCCTGGGCTACATAGAGCCCACAGGCTGCAGGTTAGACAAGTTTGCTCTAAAGCTATAAAAGATATCCTGAATTATACTCCCCTTTAAATGTTCAGGAAAGCTAATTTTATGTAAAGATGAGCAGCAGTATTATTGCAAAAAGTATCACAAGCAAAAACGTATCAAGGTAAATTCCATATGAAGTTACTATAAGGAAAAAAAAAAAGATGCAGTATGGCATTCTTACAGACAATGAAAGCTTGCCAGAAAAAATATGCTCACAAAATGGATAAACTTCTATTTTACAATGAGCTAAAATACAGTAAGAAAATATGCAAGATGCAAAGGATAGAAATTGGAATGCAAGAAGCTCAGAAACGAGGCAGCAGAAATAAGAAGAGTAAAAACTTTAAAAAAATAATTTTCAGAATTGAAAATGAAATGAGAGGGAACACAAGTATAATAAATATGACAGATTACGGCTTAAGGTAAATGGATCAAAATAAAAAGAAATGAAGAGAGAGCTTCATTTCTTTCTTCAAAAGCATTTGAAATAAAGTGACAAATATTTAAGCTGGGCAAAGAATATCCAACATATGGATAACAGAAATGTAAAAATGAAAATCAAAGCATGGGAAGAAAACAAATACTAAACATTATAATTCAAGAAAACTTTCCTGAAGAAAAAATATTTGAAACTATACATTGAAAGAGTATACCGCACACTTGATAATGGTAACCCAAAGCTACCAATATCAAGACACACTCAAGTAAAATGATTGAACTCAGAAGGGAAAAGAAAAAAAAAAACAAGGAAGGATGAAGAAAAGAAGAAAGGAAGGAGAAAATCCTTTAGCTATCTAGAAAAGAAAAGAGAAAGAGACTATAAGAGAAAGAAAATTAGACATCAGATATCTCAATGACAGCACTTTCTGTTGATGAGCCTGGAGTATCTTGTGGAAACAGATATTAAAAAATCTTTCAAAGACTGGGGTCACATGAAAAGGACTCAAAAGCCAACTTTGAAGAGGCCAACTATGGGACAATTTAAGCTTCAAAAGGATAAAATATGCAACTGAATGAATTCCAGCAACTGTGTTTAATTAACTGTGTTTAATCCATGACATTTTGTAAATCAACGTTTTAGTTTAGCATTGTTGTTTTACTTTACAGAAAAATCGTGTAGATAGTCCAGAGAGTTTCCATAGTCTCCACATCCAGTTTCCCCTATTATTAACAGCTTAGATTAGTATAATACATTTGTTATAATCCCATTTGTTACCATTAATGAATCAATATTGACATATTATTTTTAACTAAAGGCCACTACATGGAATATCTCTCCATTTATTTAGATCTTTTCTGATTATTAGTATGTTATAGTTTTTCACATACAAATCCTTTTTCTGTCTCTCCATCTCCCTTCCTTCCTTCTTCCTTCCCTCCCTCCCTCCCTTCCTTCCTTCCTTCTCTCCTTTCTTCTTTTTGGTACTCAATTTGTTTCTATTTGTTTCTTTCTCTTTTTTGATGACAATTTATTTTATTTTATTTTATTTTATTTTATTTGAGATGGAGTCTCGCTCTGTCTCCCAGGCTGGAGTGCAGTGGCACGATCTCTGCTCACTGCAAGCTCCGCCTCCCAGGTTCACGCCATTCTCCTGCCTCAGCCTCCCGAGTAGCTGGGTCTACAGGTACCTGCCACCACGCCCGGCTAAATTTTTGTATTTTTAGTGGAGACGGGGTTTCACCATGTTAGCCAGGATGGTCTCGATCTCCTGACCTTGTGATCTGCCCGCCTGGGCCTCCCAAAGCGCTGAGATTACAGGCGTGAGCCACTGCGCCGGGCCTGATGACAATTTATACTGATACTTTAAAACAGCACTAATTGGTCACCTTTGGGATGATAGGGGTCCAACTTGTCATCTTGAAAATTAATAAATATAGAGGAAGAATTAAGCCTTTATCCCACATCAAGCCTTTACCCTACCTTTCATATATAAACTGTGCCACTGGGCAATCAAGTATAGATGAGGGGAAGCATTTTTTAATATTTGTACTTCAATTAAATAAAAAAGATGGAATTAAAATAGTATCATTTTGTGAACTCAAATAAATGGAAGGGTCTCACCACTGAGTGTCTGTGACTGCTACTATCACAAAAGGGAGAGATGCACATTCACGTGCTTCCTGATGAAAGAACACACCACAGGCTACATGCTTCCTAAACAGATCAGACCTGTGTCCAATGAAATCCAGAGTATGCACTAATGGCAGGTAGAGGAACATGCTAAACTGCGCTCTATTTGCAGTCAGCCAAATCTACAGGAAACACTAAGGTCAAATGTCTTAGGTTATTCAACAGATATAGTTAAGAAAAAGAGAAAAGGATGGAAAAAGAACCTGTAAATTAAAAGAGACTTTAAACATGTAAAATTTCTATTTAAATGGGCAAGGCTAAAGTTCAGTGTCGGCTGGGTGCCATGGCTCATGCCTGTAATCCCAGCACTTTGAGAACCCGAGGCGGGCAGGTTACCTGAGGTCAGGAGTTCAAGACCAGCTTGACAAATGTGGTGAAACCCCATTTCTACTAAAAATACAAAAATTAGCCAGGCATGATGATGCACGCCTGTTGTCTCAGCTACTCAGGAGGCTGAGGCAGGAGAATCGCTTGAATCCAGCAGGGGGAGGCTGTAGTGAGCAGAGATCACACTACTTCACTCCAGCCTGGGTAACAGAGTAAAACTCCATCTCAAAAAAAAAAAAATTACAGTGTCTACAGATGCCCACTTGACTAATACAACTATTTTTATTTCTTTATTTTATTATTATTATTTTTTGAGACAGAGTCTCCCTCTGTCTCCCAGGCTGGAGTGCAGTGACATGATCTCTGCTCACTGCAACCTCCGCTTCCCAGGTTCCAGCAATTCTTCTGTCTCAGCCTCCTGAGTAGCTGGGATTCCAGGAGCGAGCCACCACACCCAGCTAATTTTTTGTATTTTCAGTAGAGATGGGGTTTCACCATGTTGGCCAGGCTGGTCTCGAACTCCTGACCTCAAATGATCTGCCCGCCTCAGCCTTCCAAATTGCTGGGATTACAGGCGTGAGCCACCACGCCCAGCCATACAACTATTTTTAAAATGCAAGAAAGTGAAACTTGTAAGTCAGGATTGTTGGGAGGAAGAACACTATGATCAGAAGGGGGCACATAGAGGATTATCCAGGGAGACTGGCAAAGTTATATTTCTTGATCTGAATAGCAATTGCAAGGATGCTTGTCTTTTATTATTATTATTATTATTATTATTTATTATGCTTTAAATTCTAGGGTACATGTGCACAACGTGCAGGTTTGTTACATAGGTATACATGCGCCATATTGGTTTGCTGCACCCATCAATTCGTCATTTACATTAGGTATTTCTCCTAATGCTATACCTTCCCCAGCCCCCCACTCCCTGACAGGCCCCAGTGTGTGACGTTCCCCTCCCTGTATCCAAGTGTTCTCATTGTTCAACTCCCACCTATGAGTGAGAACATGCGGTATTTGGTTTTCTGTCCTTGTGATAGTTTACTTAGAATGATGGTTTCCAGCTTGTCTTACATTAACTCTTTAAATTATATATTTTTGGTTTTTCTGTGTCTTATTTTACTTTGAAACAGTTAATCAAAAATAGACAGAGAAGAATGTAAATGGAGTATTCTAGTCTTCTAGAAATCTAGAGTCAGTGATAAGCAAGTTACATACACTTGTGAGTCTTGAGTACTAAGTTAAACATTTTCACTTCACATAGGAGCCAACAATATTGGATTAAGCTTATATAACACTCTACAAGATACACATATGCCGTCGCTATTCTGAAATCCTGAATGGATTCTTTGTTACACTTCATTGTAATGATTATTCAAAGAAATTAGCAAATGGAGGGGAAAAAACTGAAAGAAATTAATGCAGAAAAAGACTTCATATTCAGCAGTCTCTCCTCCTGTTTGTGCAAAGATCACTCTAATAGATTTTTCAAAAATCCGACAAAGTCAAAAACGTCTCAAGTGCAGATGATCAAAGCCCTTCCTATGGGATACTACTTCATAATTGAATCACGCAAACTGCTGGGAAGTTTATACCCAGCCTACATTTTCTGTGATGTTATTCCTGGCCCCCTTGTGTACTTATATTATTCTCAAAGATATCTGTAAATAGTCCCTTACCTTCTATTTTACCAGTCAAACAAACATGTACAGGAGAAGTTGAATGCATAAATAGTCTCTGCCCATATATTTGCAGTTCAAAAGATTGGTCCACAAAGGGAAAAAACTAGAGTAGAAATTTTCCCTTTAGAAGTCTTTAGACATTCACAGAAGCAGAGACAAAAACATTCATTACAGAGGAAAGAAACAGCAGCTTTATGTGTGCTATGGGCAAGGACTACCCTGCTATTTTTTTTTAAGACTAGTTTATTTTTTTGCCAGATCCTACCAATGCATAATCATCTGGATCTTTTCAGAGGTGGCCAAAGCCAGGATTCTAGGTTTGGGTGGATGATCACTGTCTCTTGAAATGGGTTCATCTATTGGGTTTGAATTTAACACACACCTTCGCCAATGCCTTCCATTTTATTGATGAGGAAACTGAGGCCCAGAGAAATAAATGTGCTCTCCCAAGATCAAACAGCAAGATACTCAAAACCAGGATTTGAGAACAGAGTTCTAAATTTGACCTTCCCTAGAGTTTCTGAGCAAAGGCAAGTTAAAAGATATTTGCCAGATTATCCTGGTATGGGGGTGGCGATAAGGACAAAAAACTAGTGAAGAATTCCAACAGTAAGGGCTGGACATGGGACATGTCATCCCCTGGGTATCAGGGAATGCAAACTGGGAGCTCCTTGGACTTTCAGAAATGAGAAGGCCTAGGAAACACATTTTCAAAAAGGATCCAAGGTTCTATCTTTGAGACATGAGGTTCCTTTGAAGTCCAGTACAGTGGCACTGCAGGAAAACATGCTCAGTGTAACCTCAGGAAGAAGCAGGTACTAGACTGAGGGCAAAGGAAGGGAAACATCTTCCCCTGTGTGAAGGTATGGTGCTGATAAAGGGAGGGCATCATTCACAGGCAATTGCCATCCCAGGACCAACCTAAATCCCATGAGATCCCGGGTGGATGTAGTCAAAGCTTGAGGTCAGCCTGCTGCCAGCTGGAATTATCTGAATGACTGGAAGACAGTAGATCACCAATCTCTTCCAGTTGCTGAAGAAGTTTTTAGAATTATGCACTGCACAATCATAACAGATCTCTGAGAGCACAAACTAAAAAAATAATTTCATCTTGGCCAGGCACAGTGGCTCACACCTGTAATCCCAGCACTTTGGGAGGCCAAGGTGGGCAGATCACAGGGTCAGCAGTTCAGGACCAGCTTGGCCAATATGGTGAAACCCCGTCTCTACTAAAAATACAAAAATTAGCCTGGCATGGTGGCAGGCGCCTGTAGTCCCAGCTACTCTGGAGGCTGAGGCAGGAGAGTAGCTTAAGCCCAGGAGGCGGAGGTTGCAGTGAGCTGAGATCGCACCACTGCACTCCAGCCTGGGCAATAGAGTGAGACTCTGTCTCAAATAATAACAACAATAATAATAATAATTATTATTATTTCACCTCTGTCCAATAGAGCATAATCTTCCTTCCACTCCAGGGTGTCCAGAAAGTAAAATGTTATCAGTGGGAAAATTGCACATATTAAAATCTTTCCAACTTTAATGTTGTTCCAAAAAAAATGACATCATTTATTTCCCCATATTTTGGAAGCTGCCAAAATCCCTCCGGGTCAGAACCAAACAGCTGCAATTAGCCAGCTAAGTTGGACAAATGAGAGAGGGTCTATTTGCCCAAATAATTCAAATAATTGGAACTTTTTAGACCTGGCCCTCAAAACAACATCAATAGGAAGTCTAAATCTTGGTGGCTATTCCACTAAGGGAAACAATATATTACACTATGTATAATAATTTGGGAAGATGGTCTTTTTTTCTTATTTTTTGACATGAGATCGATTAGAAACCCACAGCAGGAGAATTCCACATGGGTAAGGGAGGAAGAGATCCAATTAAGTAGGAAATGCTAACAAGCTGCTTGAGTGAGCTCTGCGGCATGCCGGGATAGTACATGTCCACAAAGAAAATATTAATTTTAAGCTCAAAGAAAAAATAAAAACTGGGAATTTAAGGGAGGGCGGAATAATAAGAAAAAAGTGTCAGGATATTTATATAAACTGTCATTCCTGTGTTCTCATGAAGGCTTATGCCCTCTAAGCAGTCAATCAACACTCTCTCTGGTCACAGCCTTTGCTCTGATTGAGTGGGGAGATGTCAGCCAAGGAGAAAAACATGTGGAAAATCTGTTAACCATGTGTGTCATTCCTGATGTCAACATGTAAGGAAATACAGGAGAGGCCTAGAAATTTGTGCATTTCCATGCTAGCCCCAAGAATGGTAAAGACTACTGTTGGCCTTAAAGTATATATATATTTATTATGATCATTGTTGTTATGATGATAATGATGAATATATACAGGGTTCAGTGTTAGCCCAACATAATTCAAACAAGACCAGCTGGTGCTTGGGGACTCATGTAACACCAGTAATGCATGTGTAAATAAGAGTTTAGGAATTTAACTTTGCATTTCTTGCAATGAAGAACTGAATAGAAGATCTTTTGGAAATACTGGGAGTTAGTTTTTATTTGCTGGTCTTGTTGAAAACCCCTTTCCTGGGGGAGGAGCCAAGATGGCCCAATAGGAACAGCTCCGGTCTACAGCTCCCAGCATGAGCAACGCAGAAGATGGGTGATTTCTGCATTTCCATCTGAGGTACCGGGTTCATCTCACTAGGGAGTGCAGGACAGTAGGTGCAGTGCACCGTGCACCAGCCAAAGCAGGGCGAGGCATTGCCTCACTTGGGAAGCACAAGAGGTCAGGGAGTTCCCTTTCCAGGGGTGACAAAAGCACCTGGAAAATCGGGCCACTCCCACCCAAATACTGCGCTTTTCTGACGGGCTTAGGAAACGGCGCACCAGGAGATTATAGCCTGCACCTGGCTCAGAGGGTCCTACGCCCACGGATCCCACTGATTGCTAGCACAGCAGTCTGAGATCAAACTGCAAGGTGGCAGCGAGGATGGGGGAGGGGCGCCCGCCATTGCCCAGGCTCGCTTAGGTAAACAAAGCAGCCGGAAAGCTCGAACGGGGTGGAGCCCACCACAGCTCAAGGAGGCCTGCCTGCCTCTGTAGGCTCCACCTCTGGGGCAGGGCACAGACAAACAAAAAGACAGCAATAACCTCTGCAGACTTAAATGTCCCTGTCTGACAGCTTTGAGGAGAGCAGTGGTTCTCCCAGCATGCAGCTGGAGATCTGAGAATGGGCAGACTGCCTCCTCAAGTGGGTCCCTGACCCTGGACCCCCAAACAGCCTAACTGGGAGGCACCCCCCAGTAAGGGCAGACTGACACCTCACAAGGCCGGGTACTCCTCTGAGACAAAACTTCCAGAGGAACGATCAGACAGCAGCATTTGCAGATCACAAAATTCCATGGTTCTGCAGACACCGCTGCTGATACCCAGGCAAACAGGGTCTGGAGTGGACCTCTAGCAAACTCCAACAGACCTGCAGCGGAGGGTCCTGTCTGTTAGAAGGAAAACTAACAAACAGAAAGGACATCCACACCAAAAACCCATCTGTACATTACCATCATCAAAGACCAAAAGTAGATAAAACCACAAAGATGGGGAAAAAACAGAGCAGAAAAACTGGAAACTCTAAAAAGCAGAGCGCCTCTCCTTCTCCAAAATAACGCAGTTCCTCACCAGCAATGGAACAAAGCTGGATGGAGAATGACTTTGACGAGTTGAGAGAAGAAGGCTTCAGACGATCAAACTACTCTGAGCTACAGGAGGAAATTCAAACCAAAGGCAAAGAAGTTGAAAACTTTGAAAAAACTTTAGATGAATGTATAGCTAGAATAACCAATACAGAGAAGTGCTTAAAGGAGCTGATGGAGCTGAAAGTCAAGGCTCGAGAACTACGTGAAGAATGCAGAAGCCTCAGGAGCCAATGTGATCAACTGGAAGAAAGGGTATCAGTGATGGAAGACGAAATGAATGAAATGAAGCGAGAAGGGAAGTTTAGAGAAAAAAGAATAAAAATAAACGAACAAAGCCTCCAAGAAATATGGGACTATGTGAAAAGACCAAATCTGCATCTGATTGGTGTACCCGAAAGTGACGGGGAGAAGGGAACCAAGTTGGAAAACACTCTGCAGGATATTATCCAGGAGACCTTCCCCAGTCTAGCAAGGCAGGCCAACATTCAGATTCAGGAAATACAGAGAACACCACAAAGATACTCCTCGAGAAGAGCAACTCCAAGACACATAATTGTCAGATTCACCAAAGTTGAAATGAAGGAAAAAATGTTAAGGGCAGCCAGAGAGAAAGGTCGGGTTACCCACAAAGGGAAGCCCATCAGACTAACAGCGGATCTCTTGGCAGAAATTCTACAAGCCAGAAGAGAGTGGGGGCCGATATTCAACATTCTTAAAGAAAAGAATTTTCAACCCAGAATTTCATATTCAGCCAAACTAAGCTTCATAAGTGAAGGAGAAATAAAATACTTTACAGATAAGCAAATGCTGAGAGATTTTGTCACCACCAGGCCTGCCCTAAAAGAGCTCCTGAAGGAAGCACTAAACATGGAAAGGCATAACTGGTACCAGCTGCTGCAAAATCATGCCAAAATGTAAAGACCATCAAGACTAGGAAGAAACTGCATTAACTAACATCATAATGACGGGATCAGATTCACACATAACAATATTAACTTTAAGTGTAAATGGACTAAATGCTCCAATTAAAAGACACAGACTGGCAAATTGGATAAAGAGTCAAGACCCATCAGTGTGCTGTATTCAGGAAACCCATCTCACATGCAGAGACACACATAGGCTCAAAATAAAAGGATGGAGGAAGATCTACCAAGCAAATGGAAAACAAAAAAAGGAAGGGGTTGCAACCCTAGTCTCTGATAAAGCAGACTTTAAACCAACAAAGATCAAAAGAGACAAAGAAGGCCATTACATAATGGTAAAGGGATCAATTCAACAAGAAGAGCTAACTATCCTAAACATATATGCACCCAATACAGGAGCACCCAGATTCATAAAGCAAGTCCTGAGTGACCTACAAAGAGACTTAGACTCCCACACAATAATAATGAGAGACTTTAACACCCCACTGTCAGCATTAGATAGATCAACGAGACAGAAAGTTAACAAGGATACCCAGGAATTGAACTCAGCTCTGCACCAAGCAGACCTAATAGACATCTACAGAACTCTCCACCCCAAATCAACAGAATATACATTTTTTTCAGCACCACACCACACCTATTCCAAAATTGACCACATAGTTGGAAGTAAAGCTCTCCTCAGCAAATGTAAAAGAACAGAAATTATAACAAACTGTCTCTCAGACCACAGTGCAATCAAACTAGAACTCAGGATTAAGAAACTCACTCAAAACTGCTCAACTACATGGAAACTGAACAACCTGCTCCTAAATGACTACTGGGTACATAACGAAATGAAGGCAGAAATAAAGATGTTCTTTGAAACCAATGAGAACAAAGACACAACATACCAGAATCTATGGGACACATTCAAAGCAGTGTGTAGAGGGAAATTTATAGCACTAAATGCCCACAAGAGAAAGCAGGAAAGATCCAAAATTGACACTCTAACATCACAACTAAAAGAACTAGAAAAGCAAGAGCAAACACATTCAAAAGCTAGCAGAAGGCAAGAAATAACTAAAATCAGAGCAGAACTGAAGGAAATAGAGACACAAAAAATGCTTTGAAAAATTAATGAATCCAGGAGCTGATTTTTTGAAAGGATCAACAAAATTGATAGACTGCTAGCAAGACTAATAAAGAAAAAAAGAGAGAAGAATCAAATAGACGCAATAAAAAATGATAAAGGGGATATTACCACTGATCCCACAGAAATACAAACTACGATCAGAGAATACTACAAACACCTCTACGCAAATAAACTAGAAAATCTAGAGGAAATGGATAAATTCCTCGAAACATACACTCTCCCAAGACTAAACCAGGAAAAAATTGAATCTCTGAATAGACCAATAACAGGATCCGAAATTGTGGCAATAATCAATAGCTTACCAACCAAAAAGAGTCCAGGACCAGATGGATTCACAGCCAAATTCTACCAGAGGTAAAAGCAGGAACTGGTACCATTCCTTCTGAAACTATTCCAATCAATAGAAAAAGAGGGAATCCTCCCTAACTCATTTTATGAGGCCAGCATCATCCTGATACCAAAGCCTGGCAGAGACACAACAAAAAAAGAGAATTTTAGACCAATATCCTTGATGAGCATTGATGCAAAAATCCTCAGTAAAATACTGGCAAACCAAATCCAGCAGCACATCAAAAAGCTTATCCACTATGATCAAGTGGGCTTCATCCCTGGGATGCAAGGCTGGTTCAATTGACACAAATCAATAAATGTAATCCAGCATATAAACAGAACCAAAGACAAAAACCACATGATTATCTCAATAGATGCAGAAAAGGTCTTTGACAAAATTCAACAACCCTTCATGCTAAAAACTCTCAATAAATTAGGTATTGATGGGACGTATCTCAAAATAATAAGAGCTATCTATGACAAACCCACAGCCAATATCATACTGAATGGGCAAAAACTGGAAGCATTCCCTTTGAAAACTGGCACAAGACAGGGATGCCCTCTCTCACTGCTCCTATTCAACATAGTGTTGGAAGTTCTGGCCAGGGCAATTAGGCAGGAGAAGGAAATAAAGGCTATTCAATTAGGAAAAGAGGATGTCAAATTGTCCCTGTTTGCAGATGACATGATTGTATATCTAGAAAACCCCATTGTCTCAGCCCAAAATCTCCTTAAGCTGATATGCAACTTCAGCAAAGTCTCAGGATACAAAATCAATGTACAAAAATCACAAGCATTCTTATACACCAATAACAGACAAACAGAGAGCCAAATCATGAGTGAACTCCCATTCACAATTGCTTCAAAGAGAATAAAATACTTAGGAATCCAACTTACAAGGGACGTGAGGGACCTCTTCAAGGAGAACTACAAACCACTGCTCAATGAAATAAAAGAGGATACAAACAAATGGAAGAACATTCCATTTTCATGGGTAGGAAGAATCAATATCGTGAAAATGGCCATACTACCCAAGGTAATTTATAGATTCAATGCCATCCCCATCAAGCTACCAATGACTTTCTTCACAGAATTGGAAAAAACTAATTTAAAGTTCATATGGAACCAAAAAAGAGCCCACATCACCAAGTCAATCCTAAACCAAAAGAACAAAGCAGGAGGCATCACTCTACCTGACTTCAAACTATACTACAAGGCTACAGTAACCAAAACAGCATGGTACTGGCACCAAAACAGAGACATAGATCAATGGAACAGAACAGAGCCCTCAGAAATAATGCCGCATATATACAACTATCTGATCTTTGACAAACCTGACAAAAACAAGCAATGGGGAAAGGATTCCCTATTTAATAAATGGTGCTGGGAAAACTGGCTAGTCATATGTAGGAAGCTGAAACTGGATCCCTTCCTTACACCTTATACAAAAATTAATTCAAGATGGATTAAAGACTTAAATGTTAGACCTAAAACCATAAAAACCCTAGAAGAAAATGTAGGCATTACCATTCAGGACATAGGCATGGGCAAGAACTTCATGTCTAAAACACCAAAAGCAATGGCAACAAAAGCCAAAATTGATGAATGGGATCTAATTAAACTAAAGAGCTTCTGCACAGCAAAAGAAACTACCATCAGAGTGAACAGGCAACCTACAAAATGGGAGGAAATTTTCGCAACCTACTCGTCTGACAAAGGGCTAATATCCAGAATCTACAATGAACTCAAACAAATTTACAAGAAAAAAACAAACAACCCCATCAAAAAGTGGGTGAAGGATATGAATAGACACTTCTCAAAAGAAGACATTTATGCAGCCAAAAGACACATGAAAAAATGCTCATCATCACTGGCCATCAGAGAAATGCAAATCAAAACCACAATGAGATACCATCTCACGCCAGTTAGAATGGCGATCATTAAAAAGTCAGGAAACAACAGGTGCTGGAGAGGATGTGGAGAAATAGGAACACTTTTACACTGTTGGTGGGACTGTAAACTAGTTCAATGATTGTGGAAGTCAGTGTGGCGATTCCTCAGGGATCTAGAACTAGAAATACCATTTGACGCAGCCATCCCATTACTGGGTATACACCCAAAGGACTATAAATCATGCTGCTATAAAGACACAAGCACATGTATGTTTATTGCGGCACTATTCACAATAGCAAAGACTTGGAACCAACCCAAATGTCCAACAATGATAGACTGGATTAAGAAAATGTGGCACATATACACCCTGGAATACTATGCAGCCATAAAAAATGATGAGTTCATGTCCTCTGTAGGGACATGGATGAAACTGGAAATCATCATTCTCAGTAAACTATCCCAAGGACAAAAAACCAAACACTGCATGTTCTCACTCATAGGTGGGAATTGAACAATGAGAACACATGGACACAGTAAGGGGAACATCACACTCTGGGGACTGTTGTGGGGTTGGGGGAGCGGGGAGGGATAGCATTAGGAGATACACCTAATGCTAAATGACGAGTTAATGAGTGCAGCACACCAGCATGGCACATGTATACGTATGTAACTAACCTGCACATTGTGCACATGTACCCTAAAACTTAAAGTATAATAAAAAAATAAATAAATAAAAGAAAACCCCTTTCCCGACAGGATGTAGAATTCCAGATAGTTTCAGCCGAAGAGGTCAATCAGAGCATCTGTAGCAGTTTTATTTAGGGGCTACTTGTTGGCCAGCTATCTGGGATAGCAGATAGAACTGTGGCCGGGAGCTCACCAGTGAGCTCTGGTTGGAGCTGTATTTGCACTTAGCCTGGGTGATCTTGGATAAGTCATTGAACCTGCTGAACCTTGGTTTCCTGCAGAGTGAAAAGTTTTGCTAGAACTGCACTTCCTGTACCATAATACACATACAAATCACCTGGGAATCTTGTCAAATGCAGATTCTGGGTCACTAGGTCTGGGAAGGCGCCTGTTATTCTGCATTTCTCATGAGCTCCCAGAAAGTGCCAAAGCTACTGGTGCACCGATCACTCTTCCAGCTGTGAGGGCTTAGATGATATTTACAGCAGACATCTGTGGCTCTGAGCGGCCCAACCACCAATGCCGCATTCTCTAATAAGGCACCTGATTTTCTTCTGGAGAACTACATTCCTTCTCTCTCAGTTAGGGCATTCAGTGGGGACTGGTGCTGATCCTAATGCGCAGCTCCACGGCTGGGCCCATGTGGTAGGCCTTGCCAGTCAAGGCACTTTTATCTCTGTGACTGGTTCCTCTATGGGCACATGACCCATCACAGGTTAACACAGCACAGGGCTTTTGCTGCTGCAACCACTGTGAAAGTGATGTTCTCTTAGCTGGAGTTCCTAAACTACAGCAAGGATATTAGTCACGGACTTTGAGAAGCCATTTTGTGACATCATGGAAAAGCCGGCCTGAAAACAAAGTTAATACAGAAGAAAGCAAAGCTGAGAGATCTGGTTGTTACCAGATCAGGGTCCAGATCCAGACCCCAAGAGAGGGTTCTTGGGTCTTGTGCAAGAAAAAATTTGGGTGAGTCCATACAGTAAAGTGAAAGCAAGTTTATTAGGAAAGTAAAGGAATAAAGAATGGCTACTCCATAGACAGAGCAGCCCCAAGGGCTGCTGGTTGCCCATTTTTATGGTTATTTCTTGATGATATGCTAAACAAGGGGTGGATTATTTATGCCTCTCCTTTTTAGACCATATAGGGGAACTTCCTGATGTTGCCATGGCATTTGTAAACTGTCATGGCGCTGGTGTGAGTGTAGCAGTGAGGACAATCAGAGGTCACTCTCATTGTCATTTTGGTTTTGGTTGGTTTTTGCTGGCTTCTTTACTGCAAACTGTTTTATCAGCAAAGTCTTTATGACCTCTATCTTGTGCCAACCTTCTATCTCATCCTGTGACTTAGAATCTCTAACCATCTGGGAATGTAGACCAGTAGGTCTCAGCCTTACTTTACCCAGCCTCTATTCAAGATGGAGTTGCTCTGGTTCACATGTCTCTAACACAGTGACATCATTTGAACTTCAAGATACAGCCATGCCTGAAGACCAATATCCTGGCTTCTTCTAATTAAAAGCAGGGCACAAAGGTCATACATTTCTTCTGTATTTTCAATATTTTCTCTGTCACTTTCTAAATCTAGACCAGAGGTCAGCAACTTTTTTGTAAAGAGCTAGATAGTAAATATCTTAGGCTTGCAGAACATACAGCCACAGTAGGAACTGCTCAGTTTTGCTATTGTAGCACTAAAGCAGCCATAAGCAATATGTAAATAAATGTCCCAATTAACTTTATTATAATAGGCATCCATCTGGCAGGCCAGAGTTTGCCAACCTCTGGTCTAGACAATCAATAAAGCTTTGGTTTGTAGTATTTGCCAGTTTCCACAGTGTAAAAATCCCACCATGGCTGTGTTCATGCTACCAACACAATGTCACTGAGTGCAAAGCTGGGAAGAGATAAGCACTAGCTCACCATTATATAGCATTTCCACCATACAGATACAATAGCTACAACCTCAAAAACATAGAGAATAGGAAAATGTAGTAAAGCAATCAGGAAGTGATATGTTTTAAGTATTTACCACCTTTGTCTTGATACAATTTTTCTAACTGTAAATTTCCTTTTTTTTTTTTTTTTTTTTGACTCAGGGTTTCACTCTGTCACCTAGGCTAGAGTGCAGTGGCACCATCTTGACTCACTGCAACTTCTGCCTCCTGGGTTCAGGCGATTCTCGTGCCTCAGCCTCCCTAGTACCTGGGATTACAGGTGCACGCCACCAAGACCATCTCATTTTTTTGTATTTTTAGTAGAGACGGGGTTTCATCATGTTGGCCAGGCTGGTCTTGAACTCCTGACCTCAATGATCACCCCACCTCAGCCTCCCAAAGTGCTGGGATTACAGGTGTGAGCCATTGTGCCTGGCCTTACAAAGTTTACTTTCTAATAATAGCTTTGTCTAACCCAGTTAACAAAATTTCTGAAAATTTAGCACTCAGCTCTTGGGACACAGTACAAGCTGGCTCTAGTGTACCACTTCCCCCTCTGTAACCATTTTTAAATACAGTCAGGCACCACATAAGGTTGTTTGGGTCACTGATAGACCGTATATACAATTGTAGTCAGTGCAATAGGGTGTACCATATAGCCTAGGTGTGTAGTAGGCTATACCATCTAGGCTTGTGTAAATGTACTCTACAATATTTGCACAATGACAAAATCTCCTAACTATGCATTTCTCAGAACATATCACCGTCTCTAAGCAATGCATGACTGTAGTTCAAAAGTGAAAACGGAGGAGCCAGGGTCCAAAGATATCACAATAGTAGATCAAAGTTTGGAAAGGGATTAACAACATCTTCAGGAATTGCAGTTTAAAATTCCAATGTATTAGACAAGTCCTTTTTGAAATGGTAATGCCTCGTACCTGAGTAGAAAAGACAATTAAGATAATGTGTTAATTTTCCCCTTGAATCTGGCAGTAATATTTTGATCCTGTTAATTATCCAGAGAACAGAAAATACATACAATGTGATAGCTCTGTGCAGAGTTGACATGCTTGCTGCCTGGCTAAGTAGCCACGCTTATCCTATAATTAGCTGCTTGGAATGCAATTTCCATTCCTTCCTAAATACACCCACTAAAAAATAAACCAATGTAGCGTTTCACAGCTATTCCAATCTGGTTTTCCCCCAGGAAAGCAAGCCAATGATTATTTACTAAAACTTATCCTCCTTTCAAAACTATCAGAAAATAGCCATCCGTTTGCTAATGATTTCTGGCAGGTGAGGGTTAATCAATGCCTTAAGAACACAGAAAGCACATGTCATTATAGCCCCAGCATGCTCTCTTTCTGCAAAGGATAAACTTATCGATGTCACTAACTGGGCATTTTAATGAGAGTTCATTACAAAAGGGCAACCTTCTCAGTGGGCAACTAAATCCATAAGGGGGAAAAATGTGGACCCAGATTTATTCTTATAAGTGGGGAAACAGGGCTTTCTATATAATACGAGGTTCAGGACTTTATTTTCTTCTGAATGGAAATCACGGACGGCTTAGTTGTACATTTCACAGATGATTTGTTTTTACTCTTTGCTCTGTCATCCAGGCTAGAGTGTAGTGGTGCAATCTTGGCTCACTACAGCCACAACCTCCTGGGCTCAAGTGATCCTCCCACTTCAGCCTCCCAAGTAGCTAGGACTACAAGTATGTGTCACCACACCTGGCTAATTAAAAAAAAATTTTTTTGTAGAGACAGATCTCTCTATGCTCCCCAGTCTCAAACTCCTGGCCTCCAGCAATCCTCCCACCTCAACCTCCCAAAGTGCTGGGATACAAGTGCTAGCCACTGCACCTCGCCTATTCACTCTTTTGAAAAAACAAGCTCCCTGTATTAGCCAGAGTTTTCCAGAGAAACAGAATTGGTAGGATATATTTAGGTATATAGAAAGAGATGTGTTGTGGGAATTGGCTCACATGATTATAGAGGCTAAGAAATCCCATAATCTACCCTCTGCAAGGTGGAGTCTCCAGAAAGCTAGTGCTGTAATTTTAGTCTAAACCCAAAGGCCTGGGAACCAGGGTAGCCAGGGTTGTAAGTCCGAATCTGAGTCTGAAGCCTGGAGAACCAGAGTGCCAATGTTCAAGAGCAGAAGAAGATGGATGTCTCAGCTCAAGGAAAGAGGGCAAATCCAACCTTGTTGTATTCTACCTTGGAATTCTAATCAAACCTTCAATGGATTAGGTGATGCCCACACACGTTGATGAGGGTGACTTCTTTATTCAGTCTACTGAGTAGAATGCGAATCTCTTCCAAAACACCCTCCCAGACGTACATACCAGGAAATAATGTTTTACCAGCTATCTGGGTATCCCATAACCCAGTCAAGTTGTTACATAAAATTAACCATGGCACTGCCCCTCCTCTCAAGGAAAGCTTATAATAGAGACAAGAACTTTTATTAAAATGGTGGCATTTAGTTTGTTACATAATCATAGTCTATGTCTACCCATGGTATTTTATACATTTTATAAAGTCACAAAGCATTGCTATATTGTTATATTTCTATCACATGTCTAGGTGTCTGATCTCCTTTGTTATTTTAAGCAAGTGCATCAGGATGGAAGTAAGACTAGGCCTGGGGATAGAACATCCAGGTTCAGATTCAAATTCATTTTTTTTCTAATTGTGGGAGCTTGAAGAAGGCATGTAAGTTATTTGCCCTTCAGGTGTCCACATCTGTGAATATGGTCATTAAAGCATCAAGGAATCCATTTCTAAACTATGCTGCAAGGAAAAAAGATTACATTTTTGCATTTGGATCCCTGCACAGAAGGCCTCATTTATAAAAGATGCTTCCAGATCTGTAGAATGAATGCATGCAAACATACATGCATGCATCCCTTCATTTGGTAATCTTCAGACTGCAGAAGAGGCTATGTTAGTGTAGAGTTTGGGATCAATCACTCTGGGGAAACTGACTGCATGGTTTTGAATTACACCTCTACCACTTACTCAATAGCTGTGTGACCTTGAGTGACATTACTTAATCTCTCAGTGCCTCATCTATAAAAGAGAGGGTGTCTTAGTCCATTTTGTGTTGCTAAAACAGAATATCTGAGACTGGGTAATTTAGAAAAGAGGTTTATTTGGCTCATGATTCTGGTGGCTGGAAAGTCCAAGATCAGGCAGCACATCTGGCAAGGGTCTCCTGTCGCTTTGACTCATGGTAGAAAGCAGGAAGAGAAGTGCATGCAAAGAGAAAGCAGGAGAGACTGGGCTCACTTATAACAACCCTGTCTCTCTCAGAACAAACCTATTCCTGCAAAAGGGCATTAATGTATTCATGAGGGATCCACCTGCATGACAAAACACATCACACTAGGCCCCACCTCCTAACACCACCTCATTGGAGATCAAATTTCAACATAAGCTTCAGATGGGAGAAATCATATTCAAACCATAGCAGACAGTGATAATAGCTCTTCACTGGCGTAAGGTAAAGTGGGTTAATAGAAATAAATTTCCTAGAACAGTACCTAACACAGAGTTGGCACTTCATAAGTATTAACTATTATTACTTTCATCATGATAGAGAATTTACCAAACAATATACTATATTCTATGTTCCACATTCAGCATTTGATATTTCATAGGCCTATTTCTCCTGGAAATTAGAGTGAAATAAAATGTAGTTTCTCTTTTAAGTTTTGCTGGGGTATCCAGGCCTTGATTCAGATGCATCACCAAGCTCTTGGTGGTCATTCATTCTTTCTCTCTCCCCTGGCTGTGACCTGCTCATGGGATCTGAGGCTCAGGTGGGCCTGAGGCTTCATGAGGACCAAGAAATTGGGGCTGTCCTGGCAGTCTTGCTTAATAATGGCAATAGTTGAGGATCAGATTAAGCAAAGCTATGTTGTACTGAGGAACTGCACCCTTCCTGCAATTCCTTTTTTTTTTTTTTTATTCACTCATTGAACAAACGTTTTGAGTGCCTACTCTCTGCCAGGTATTATGAAATCTGCTACAAACATAATGGTGAAGAAAATAGACAAAACCCCTTCTTGGATCCTCACAGACCACGGAGAGGCCTGATCTGGTCTGACCTAGGTACCAGGAACACTGTTTAATAGACCAAACATGTATTTATTTATTTATTTATTTTTATTTTATTATTATTATACGTTAAGTTTTAGGGTACACGTGCACAATGTGCAGGTTTGTTACATATGTATACATGTGCCATGCTGGTGCGCTGCACCCATTAACTCGTCATTTAGCATTAGGTATATCTCCTAATGCTATCCCTCCCCCCTCCCCCCACCACAAAACAGGCCCCGGAGTGTGATGTTCCCCTTCCTGTGTCCATGTGTTCTCATTGTTCAGTTCCCACCTGTGAGTGAGAACACGTGGTGAGGACCAAACTTTTTTTTTTAAAATCCCTAAGCTGGGGTTTCCCATGTGTCACTGACTAGGTGAGGACAAGAAAGAGAGAAGTCCAGTTTAAAATTCTCTTTCTTGTATCAAAGTCAAAGCTCTGCCTCTCAGGCCAGGTGGGTAATTGCTCACCTTTTCTTCCGGGGAATTGTTAGGGGTGTCTTCAGCTCTTGCTCTGGAGCTTCACACCCCTAAGGAAGCAATTCATTATGTACACACTTACGAAAAAGTGTTCAAATGTTCATTCGTTCATTTTTCCATCATTTCAAATATTTCCTCATTCCTTCACTCCAGCATTTCTTCCTTTAATCACTCATTTATTCAAATACTTAGGAATATCTGCAGTGTGCCAGACGTCATTCTCGGCACTGGGAATGTGATAGTTAACTAGAAAAAGTGCCTGTACATATAAAGTTTACATTCTAACAAGCTCCCAGGTACCACCAATGCTGCTGGACTACAGACCTGGCTTGGGGTAGCAAGGGGTAAATAGTAGAATGCCTTCCACACTCTTCACTCTCAAAACTAAAACGCATCTTCACATATGTGTCACACCTCTCTATTTGGTACTTGATGCTATGGTAGATCAGAAAATGCTTGGGCACATGGCACAGTCCTGGTCATCCAAGCACTCACTCTGCCTACTCTTAATTGCCACTCTCGGAAAGAAGAAATAGAAGGATGCTTTTTCTCTCCTGGAAAAATTAGCATTTTCAATGTATTTCTTACTGTAAATTTAAAGATCTCTTCTTCTGATAGTGGAGTTAGATGTTGAGGACAGAGGGGCCTTTGCACATACTTCTAAAATCACACCCTTCCTGCAATTCCTTTTTCTGCCTTTATTCACTCATTGAACACACATTTATTGAGATCCTACTGTGCCAGGTGTTATAAAATCTGCTACAAATATAATGGTGAAGAAAACAGACAAAACTCCTGCTTGGAGTCCCACAGACCATGGGGAAGCCTGACCTGCCCTGGGGGCTTGGGAAAGCCTTTCTCCTAGAAGCAAGGCTCATGTTGAGATTGAAAGATGAGAAGGATTTTAAGAGTGGAGTCTAAATGGAAGAAAGAGTATGAGCAAAAGCCCTGTGATGGGAGAAAACAGTGTATTTGAGAAATTGAAAGGCAAAACAGGGAAGGCAAAGGGGAAATGGGAGATGTGACTGGAAAAGGTGGGAGACCAAACCGTGCAGGCCTTCATGGGCTCCCTTAATGACTGGGAGCTTATTCTAAGAGTAGTTAGAAGCCCCTACAAGATTTAGAGTAGGCCATCATAATATAAGCAGCTCACTCTGGCTGCAGTGATCTCAAAGGCCTGGTGGGCACCAGAGTAGCTTTGGGGTGGGGGTAGGGGGATCAGTCTGGGGGCTTCTGCGGTGATCTAGGCAAGGAACAATAAAGCAGAATTCTGAGAGATGCAGAAGAGATGGAGATAACAACTGGATTGCTGAAAGAGAACTCAAGGAGCAAAATGCTCTGTGCTGTCAGCCCTACATCCCCCAGGACCCTCTGGCAGGGTCAGTTACGTACCTTCCCTTCTTCTCTCTTTGCAGGCAGGGACCATGACCTTTCCATCTGGCATTTCTCCCCAGAGCCTAGTCCAGTGTCTGGGTTGTCCCTAAGGAGCTCGCAACCCAGATAATGAGATAAACCCAGAGATGAATCTATTGGAGAAACTGCAAAGCAATAAATGAAATGATTGCCAGGTTAGTATAAATCGAATGTGTAAGTGCTCAAAATCCATGGAGCAAAGACATGATTAAGAGGGGCTGAATTATTAACTGGAAACACGAAGAGGCTCTTACAAGGGGCCATGCAATTCCAAGGAAGCAAACTGGTGTCTCATGAGCCGAATATGGCCCATAGGCCTCTTTTGTCAGGGCTATGCTTATGCTCACCAATATAGTGATGTTTGTTAGATCAGCAGTTTTACATTGCTGATGAGAATGTAAACTGGTGTCATCACCTTGGAGAGTAATTTAGTAGTAGCAGATACAATTGACAATGTCTAGCAGTTTTACATCTAATTAAATGCCAATTTTTTAAAAAATAAAATAAAATATTCAGAGATTTTGTATTAAAAGTCCAAATTTCCAAATTCTGCTGGGGCTCAGGGGAGCAAAGATGTGCCAACCCTGGGCTGCACTATATGGTAAGTAGCTTCCTTTAGCCTGGGAGTGTGTGCTGCTTTCCAATTTAACCACAGTCCCCACTGCTCCCTATTGCCTCCTAGCATGAAAGCTGGTGTTATTTGCTATGTATCATCATACCCGTGCTATTGTTCTTATAGCCAAGAGGTACGTGGCCTACTTTTCATCCCCTTGTCTCTATCCTTAGTGGGAAAATGAAAGCAAGACAAGGAGGGCAATGTGTTTCAACTCAAATTAAAAGCAAACAGGTATCTATGGGAAAATGAAGAATATTTTAGTTAGTATTTAATATGTAAATGAAGTGTATCAGTCTTATTTTTATGTTTGTTTGTTTCTGAGCCCTGCATTCGGGTATGGGACTGCTGATTGAATCCCATTCCCTCACTGTATAGATGCACTCATGGGGCCCAGAGTGGTGAAGCAATTCAGCAAGGATCACACAGCATTAGAAGCCAGGTTAGAACTAGAACCAGTAGATGGAGGGTGTGGATGGCAGATGGGAAGAGGATGGAGAAAAGAAAAGGAAAGATGGCTGAGAGATGGAAACAACAGTATAGGCACCTGGGCAAAGGAGGGTATAGTATCTGGACCAGTGAGGGGAGGGGCCAGTAAAAGCTGGAAAGAAGAGATGGTAGAGAGAAGCAGATTTCTGAAAGGTGTGACTCCAAGGTTCTGTCTGGGAAAGTCAGCCAATGGCAGTGGAGTGTGGCAAACATGATTTTGGCATCAATAAGCAATACAGAGGTCCCCAGAGGGTACCCCTAAGAGACAAGGAGAACGGAGAACACCCCCAAATGATATTTCTGAAAGTAGACAAGGATACGCAGACTGGGGTGATGAGAAAACCACATATGGCCCAAGTCTAACAGAATACCATGGGAAAGCCCAGACCCTCTGTCTTTTGCCCCTTTGTGGGGGGGGGTGTCACATGGTCCCCCAGGGACTTGGGCTAAGAAGGTCAGAAACTTGCCAGAATGCTTGGTCCTAAATGAAGATTTCTCTCTCCTGTGTCTTGGTTGAGCAGATTTCCAAACAGATACTTAAGAAATCTAAACAACAATATTCCTTTTTAAGCAGCTAAATGGCAAACAGCCTCCAATGTCATGCAAAATGTAACCTCTTTCTCTACCTGATTGATTTTTAAGTCAGAACACTGTAAGTCCTTAGTAAGCCATTGCCCAGTGGAAATAGATGACTGTTTCTCTCACTCATAAGTTTCCCGGTTGAATTATTACCTTAAAAACATCAGTTTGGCAGGTGAAAACACACAAGCTAAGGTCAACAAAAAAAGGTACTAAGACCAAGTGTTGATAAGGAGAGTGAAAAATGGGGACCCTTCTTATACATTGCTGATGAGCATGTAAACTGGTGTCACGACCTTGGAGAGCAATTCAGCAGTAGCAGATAACATGGACAATGTCTAGCAGTTTTGCACCTAAGGGCCTGTCCTAGAGAAGCCCTTGCCTGTGATGTACGAAAAAACCACATGTAACCCCAAGATGTTCATTGCTGCCCTGTTTGTAATAGTGAAAAAGTGGAAAGCATGTAATGTCTCTAAGTAAGAATCTGGTGTGTCCTGGCTTCCAGGAAGTCCCGGAGGATCCAGGTAAGCTTCATATGGTCAGAGTGGGAACAGTAGTCGCACTGTGGTTGCAAAAGAGGTAACACCAGTGGTACACGCCAACTAATGCATCCTATCCCTTTAGGAAATGTGAACAGGATATAGTCTTGCCTCTCACGGAGAACACAGGCTAGGTCATCTATAAACAGTTCACTGACCGTCTCCACTGTATTCCCAACAGCCAATCATGCTCATGAAATGCAAGCATGGTGTCTGTATTCGAACTACTGCATTATCATCAAATTATATCTGTCCTGCTTCTATCTTAAAATCTCAGAGGGTCAGCCAGGTGTCATGGCTCATGCCTGTAATCTTAGCACTTTGGGAGGCTGAGGTGGGTGGGTGACTTTGAGGCCAGGAGTTCGAGACCAGCCTGGCCAACATGGTAACACCCCATCTCTACTAAAAATACAAAAATTACCTGGGCATGGTGGCACACACCTATAGCCCCAGCTACTCAGGAGGCTGAGGCAGAGGGATCACTTGAACCTAGAGGCAAAAGTTGTAGTGAACCGAGATTGCACCACTGCATGCCCTGGCAAGAGTGAGACTCTGTCTCAAAAAATAAAAATAAAATAAAATAATCTAAGGGTGTTGAGTAATTTAGGGGACGTTAACATTACAAAGCGGCATTGTTTGGAAGTGCCAGGTCCCAAAGGAGCATTTTCCCAGAGGACTCTCCCTACTGCACGTGGAATATTATTAATGATTATAATTATAGTTCTGGGTTATCAAGAAATGATTAAAACAGATCAAAAGTGGTATCCACAACTACCAAAAACATTAAGAGAAAAATTTCAAGCTCTTAAAAAATCTAAGGTTTAGTTATGTTGAAATTTTCCTGCTGTGAAATATCTTATTTTCATTGATACCAGATTAATGAGGTCTTCTGTACATTTTCTCAAACGACTAAAGCATTGTTTCATTATTTCTCAAAACATTTGTGAGAGTGTGGTGACAGAGGAAATGTCTGAATTTGAAAGGAAGTCTTAAGGGGTTGTGAAGTCTCAGGAAGGTTCTTAAATGACCTAACCAGATGTTTTGAAGTCTGATATACCCTTAACCCAAACTGAAATTCATAACAAAGTCAAAAGCAATATAGTCCAATTGATTCCAAAATGCCTTTTTCTAGCAAATCCGTTGACACCAACTGACTTTAACAGGGCCTAATTCCTACTTGGGAGAAATGATATGGCCATGGAAAAAACGGGATGCATAATGAAGTTTGGGGATGAAATAAAACAAAATTCAGGTAAGTTCTTAGAGGTGGCTAAAGTAAGAATCCACATTTCTCAGGCTATGGAGAATGAAGGTGAAGAGACTGGGCGCTGGGGCCGGACTGCTGGGTAAAATCCCAGCTCTGCCACTTGTTGGAGGATGCCCTTAGGAAGGTACTCGGTCTCTCTGCCCCTCAGTTTCCTCATCTGTAAAATGGGGGAGAAAAATGGTACCCACTCATAGAGATGGTATATGGATTCAGTGAGAGAATAAAGGGCCCAGAACAGTGACTAGAACACAGCGAGTGATCAATACTTTATATCTATTGTAATTACTTTATTTTACTTTTTGAATGTCAGTATTTATCAAGACAGTGACATTATGGACGAATGTAGGTTTTTTCTTTTTATATTTAAATGCACACAAACAGATGTTTCCTGATGTTTGATGGAGTTATGTCTTGGTAAACCCATCATAGGTTGAAAACATCATAATTTGAAAGCATTTAATATACCTAACCTCATAGCTTAGCCTGGCCTACCTTCAACGTGCTCATAACTCCTACATTAGTCTACAGCTGTGCAAAATCGTCTGGAAACATGGTACACTATAGAGTATCGGTTGTTTTCCCTCCTGATCATATGGCTGATGGGAGCTGTGGCTTACTGTCTCTGCCTAACCCAACATTGAGAGTATCTTACTGCATATTGCAAGCTCAGGAAAGTGTCATAATTCAAAATTCAAAGCACAAGTTCTGCTGAATGTGTATTGCCTTTGCACCATCCACAGAAAGCCAACCCACAGTAAGTTGAGGATGTTCTGTATTTAAATTTTTAAAAATGTTATTTAAAGGAGGAGAAGGGAGAAAAATGAGGTTCTTTATAGCTCTCCACCCCAAAAAATAAGAATCCTGCGTTGGGGTGGGGTAGAATATGGTTCCTTTTGTTGGTTAATTGGTGTATTAGTCTGTTTTTGCATTGCTATAAAGAACTAACTGAGACTGAGTAATTTTTAACGAAAAGAGGTTTAATTAACTTACAGTTCCATAGGCTGTACAGGAAGCATGGCTGGAGAAGCCTCAGGAAACTTACCATCATGGCAGAAGGCGAAGGGGAAGCAGGCACGTCATACATGGCCTAGGAAGGAGGAAGAGAGCAAAGGGAGATGCCACACACTTTAAACAACGTCTCTCATGAGAACTCACTCTCAAGTTCAAAGTTCCACAGATCTCTAGGGCAGGGGCACAATGCTTTCAACCTCTTTGCTAATGCATAACAAAAGTGACCTTTGCTCCAGTTCCTAGAAAATTCCTTATCTCCCAGTCCACCGACTCAAAATCTCCTCTGGCAACACCCTCACAGACACACCCAGAAACAATACTTTACCAGCCATCTAGACATCCTTCAATCCAATCAAATTGACACCTAATATTAACTGTCAGAGATGGTTCAGTGGATGGAGAGGTGTTTTAATTTAAATGGGTTTTGTTTGGTGTAAATAATTTGAGACATTAACCAAAAATTGATCGATAGAGTCAAACAAAATGGTTCTCAGTTGTATCCACTCCAGGTCCAATAACCAGACAAAGTCAAAAGAACACCAAGCTGGGGGCTGGCATCCTGATTTGCTTGCATGGTGGCTTTACATCTAACTTGGTGGGTGACCCTGAGTGAGTTGCTTCTGCTTTCTGGTCCTCGACTTCCTCACCCACGAAATGAGTGCATTGAGCTAAATAACCTATAAGGTTTCTTTAAGCTCTGATTGCTTCTAGGAGGCTGCCATATCTGACTGCTCCAGGGACAGACTTGACCCTGGACTTGGCCGGCTAGCAGCACCATGGTTCTGGCCCGAAGCCAACTGCATACCCCGTCCACACCAGCTGCCTTCTCATCTACTGCTTGTGATCTCAAGAGACCCAGGCATGTTGGTGGAAAATGATCAGTCCAAACCCATCACCACTCCAGGAGAAACAGCTCAAAGCATAGGCCCTGCCAACTCCAGTTCCAGTCGTGTCCCCGTCATATACAAAGCCCTATTTATCCTACTAGAGAGAAGGATGGAAACCACTTTGCTTAAAGTAGAGCTGAAGAAATAAATATTTGAGCAGCAATAGCTCATTATTTTTGAGGGCTCTGGAATGAAAGTCCAAGGTAGAAAAGCAAAACAACAACCGTTAGCATTTCCATTCTGAATAGACAATATATGCCAGGAGCTCTGAAATAAAGATAGTGCGATTCATTTATTATTCCTTCTCTTTAAAACCTGCATTAATTCTGATTTCTATTTAAATAAGAATGATTAAATTTTATCAGCTGAGATGGAAATATTGTGATAAACACTGGCTTGTGGCCAAACTAATCTCCCAAGCCCACAGCTTACGGCCATTGTCTTGTATAGATATTTGAATGGCAATGGGCTTTTATCAGTATTTCTAAAGGCACTCATTTAATTATGTGGTTGTAAGGATTTTCAAAACCCAAAAGAATACCATCAATACATATTCATTTCTTGGATTAATTTGACATTAACATCAGAAAATATTGTTATTTAAAGGATGCTCTTACTTGTTTTTGCTTTTGCAAGAAAATAAGGCAACCTGATTGCAATAAGATACCATTGCAACGAGATTCTGGTTGCAATGGTATCTTTTAAACTTTCTGTTTAACTGAAATTATGAAAATAAAATGCACAGTGAAGAGAGGCTAGAATTTTGAATTATAAGGGGTAGAGGGAGGACTCAGAAACTCCACAAGTCTCAGAGCCTTTAATAAGCTAATACATATTGTTAATTAACAGTATGGGCCGGGCGCGGTGGCTCACACCTATAATCCCAGCACCTTGGAAGGCCAAGGCGCGTGGATCACTTGAGGCCAGGAGTTTGAGACCAGCCTGGCCAACATGATGAAACCCTGTCTCTACCAAAAATACAAACATTAGCCAGGTGTGGCGGTGCATGCCTATAATCCCAGCTACTTGGGAGGCTGAGGCAGGAGAGTCACTTGAACCTGGGAGGCAAAGGTTGCAGTGAGCCGAGATCCTGGCACTGTACTCCAGCCTGGGTGACAGAGACTCTGCCTTAAAAACAAGCAAACAAACAAAAAACCCACCAGAATGCACAATTAAAAATGTTTGACTACAGAATCCTTTCTTCCAAGGAGCATCTTATAATACTTGTGCTTGGGAAATCCTACTTTAGGAAATACAGCTGTGAGCAAAATTCCTCCTTTTAAAGATGGGGAATAATACTCCCATGTGGCTGGTTCCAGGCAAGGATGGCACCACAGTAAAGTTTCTCAGACTTTAGTGTGCATAAGAATGATCTGTGCATCTTGTTAATTGATTTCATAAGTCTGGGATGAGACCTGAGACAGCATTTCTTACAAGTTCCCAGATGCTACTGCTGCTGCTGCTGGTCTATACACCACCCATCGACTAAAGAAGCAAGAAATTCAGACACACATCTCCTAACTTTGTACTTACCCCACTGCCTTGTAGCCTCTTAAGAAAGGCACTTGTAGCCTCTTAAGAGTGGCACTAACTAGCATTTCTGTCAAAGCAGCATCCTTGCCTTATTCTAGTTTTATTTGCTGAGCTGATGTCTCCAGTTCTTTAAAGCAAGTCCCTATGGTGATAGAAGGATGCATCAAGATTAAGGAAGTATTTTCTGGCCCCTAACATAAATTTTCGTTTTGTTATATGATAAATTAGAAACAGAAGAAAGCTTCTGACCAAAGTGGTCTATCCCAAGGCTCTGTGTAGAAATTTCCATCAGAAATCATTCAAACCCATTGTTTGACTGAATCAAATAAAGGAAGGACATTTTCCATGGCCATTTTCATATATTTTTTCAATTACTCTGGAAAAACATGACATACATCTTGACCAAAATTTGCTCAATAATTGTGCAACTATCTGGCTATTGCCAAAATATGAATAGGCAGCAATTACCAGATGGTTGCTCAGCATGAAGATTCTATACTACAATGAAAACATGCTCATCTTGATGCTTCCAGAACTATTATATCTGCATGTGCACAATCCCCACAGTCTTTTATCTGTTGATGCTAGTGGGAAGAAGTCAGTTAATTGAAATTGTTTCTATATAACAACCTTCCACCTTGTCACTTCAGGGTGTGGGAGGGATGGTTAAAAAGGAATGACCCAAAATGAAGAAAAATGACCTGCTTATTGACTAGACTTTTCACTTTTCAACAAATGATTGTGGTGTAATTCAAAAAATAGACTATGTCTATGTCTCCACGGCATTGAAACCAACCAAAAATAAGCAAATTTGCAACTGAACAAGCTGGGTGGTAAACGGGTAGAATATTATTCTTGCTTACAGGCCAGCTTCTCCCTCCAAAAAGGCTGAACTCAGACATTTCAGCCAATGTCAGCCACACTAGGTATTTGGCAGCCACTCCACAGTACTCAGCAAAAGAGACTGGATTTCCCAGCCATTTCCAAATGGCCAAAAGGAGAAGGAAGACAGATTCTGTGGCCTAGAGACTCAGCCCCTGACTGGGAGAAGCAGAATCTAACTCCAGACTGAAGACTCAGGGAGCCCTCCCCTAACTTCTAGTTCTTGTAGGGACCTCAGAATCCCAACAGCCTGGATTTAAGGTCTAGCTCTGCTGCTCACTCATTATCGCACCAGACAAAAATGGCCAAGACTCGATCATTGGCTGAGGACTTCACAGTAAGAGTATGGTCTTACCTGAAAGCCGAGGTGAATTCCGAAGGCCAATGGCTAGAGGCTGTTGGAAAACTGCCTTCCTTGAAGCTAAATGGCAGATTCTTTCTCTAAGAGAGATGTGAGCAGCACACCTTCATGGCTACCACCTTATAGGGTATAGATCAATATTGTACAATCTAGGCATTCATAAAGTGCTTCTACTAAATACTTGTCAAATGTATACATTGTTAACAATGCTTATAAAAATATCAATTATTTATTATTTGTGTGAGATGAATTTCATGATCACAATAAGACAGTAGCCAATTGATGAGCCAGACATGCAGTCAACCAACAAGTTTGATCTACTTGATACATCCTCAAAAGTTGACCTCTCTTCCACTTCCTCCAAATGAACTTGACTTTGTGCATGCAGCCTTAAAAAGTTGGCCTGTGTGGACCAAGGCAGAGCGAGATCTGATGAGTCTCTACAGCTATTGGTCTTAACAAGCTTGTCATTGAGAATAGCAATTCCCCAAAGTGCCAGAGGTTGGAGTGGTGCATCCTACTTGTGGGAAGCACATCACACTCTATTAAACCCCAGGAGAACATGTTCCGACTCATAGATTATTAAATCTGCCCTCCCTCAAAAAAAAAATTAGCTAAAGTTTTGCTAAATAAGGCACCATTTAGCCAAACCAATCTTCACATGCCATATGCTGTGGCACATTCTTCTGTGAGGTGTAATTGTGTTGTAATTGTTTGTGATTATCTGTTAAATGTTGGTTGCTCCTCTAGACTGTAAATTCCATGAGGGCAGGAATGATGCTTTCTATCTCCAACATTTAGTACTGAACCAGCAAACATTTAGAGACTCAGTGAATGAGTGAGCAGTGAAATGCATCCCTGTTTGATCTATTTTGGGAATCTAGATTCGCATGCATAAGGCTTGGTTCAGGAAGGAGGTACTGTTATATTCCCAGATCCCTTATGAGGGCAGATAAAAAGCGCTTGTCTCATTCGAGGGCTCTTCAATAATGTGCCCAGGTTACTCAGGTTAATGGTCAGGTTATGTTCTGCTACAATTTTGCATTTGAAAAGCTTTTTAAATGCATTAATCCAGCCATCCTGTTAACCTATATTCATTAAGCACCTACTGTGTGCCAAACAAAAACAGGATCAATGGTTGATTGAGGGACTGTTTCTCTTTTACCCTACCTATTTATTCTACTCACTTCTATTTACTTCTTTATCCATCCATATGTCCATTTGTTTATTTATTTGTTTATGCATCCTGTCCATTATCCCAATATGGATTGAAGGTTGTTTATAGAGATTCATAACATATACCACTGTAATATAAATTATGAGTATGCTAAAAATGTAAAGGAAAAAGCATAAACTCAGTATATATAAGCTGAATCACTAATAATTCAGACTCTTACCTGGCAAAAGAATGATGGGCTGGATTCCTTCAATCATGGCAGATGCTCAATGTAAGAAACTGGGGCAGAGCTACCATAAAAAAAATTCCCTGTGGAGTGTTTTCTTCATTTAACCATTGGAATAAATCCCCTTCTTTCTCATGCTTGTGTGTGTTTCAGGGGGGCTTTTCAAGAGTCCAAGCAGCTCATGTATTTATTTATGTATTCATCTATTCTTCTTCATTGTTTTTGTTGTTCTTATGTTTGCTGAGTACTTAGTACATGCTAGGCACTGTGCTAAGTAAAAGGATGCTGAATGCATGGTTTTTGCTGTTAGAAAAGTTCCAAGTCTAAGAAGTTTAATAAGCCCTGAGATCTGCTCATAGCCCTGTCATTGCCTCACTGTGTGACCTTGGCCAAGTCCATCCAGTCTCTGGCCCTCAACGTCTTCATCTGAAAATGTTGGGCTAGATGGTCTTGAGTATCCCTTACTAGATCTAAAGTTATGTTACATAGGGAAAGCTAAGTTAAAGCCAACATCTTGCCAGTTTTTTTGGTTTCATCCCATCATCTGAGATCAGGACAATACAGTCTGAGAAAAATGATCAATGCCTCCTAGAAGGTATAATTTTAGCATTTTACCCCCTCAGTGGACATGCATGTCACATGGAAGTCTTCTCCCAACAAAACACCAAAGCACCGTTACCCGATAAACACCTTGAAAATGTTCTGGCCTAAAGAACAGGTGATTCTATAATGAATGCTGATTTTCAAATTCATAAAGATGTAAATGTAAATATCCTATTTGAAAAATAATAGTAATAGCTGGTACTCACTGAGCTTTGCAAAGTCTGGGCACTCTTCAAAACATTTTACATGCATCATCTCATTTAATTCTGGCCAACAACCCCATAAAGCAATTCTCATTATTGCCCTTAATTCAACAGTAAGGAAACCATGGCACAGGGGCAGTTAAGCAAGTATCCTACGAGGCAGATTGGAGATTTGAGCCCAGGAAGTTGAGCCCCAGAGCTGGGCTCTTCTCCCCTTACTTACTATACCTCTCCTCAAAATGTTATACTTGTGGTTCCCTAGGTGCTTTTTAAAGTTGTGGCTTAATTTCTTAAAAACCAGTATGCCTTTTAATCTATAGTCTATTTCTGATGATTCCAGCTAAGAAAATACAGTCTAAGTTCAAATGGCTACATAAAGAACTTCTTAGAACTGATATCCAACTCCAACAATCTAATTAAGAATCTCAAAAATAAAGCACATAATGATATTAATACTTTTACTCTAAACCTGGATTTGGCAAACTTTCTGTAGCAGGTAAATATGTCAGCCCCTTTAGGTCATAAGGTCACCGTCACTACTACTCAACTCTGCCACTATAGTGCAAAGGAAGCCAATAGCCGAACAAATGAGTGTGGCTATATTCCAATAAAACTTTATTTATAGGCACTAAAATTTGAGTTTTATGAAACTTTTAAAGTGTTGTGAAATGTTATTCTTCTTTGATTCTTTCTCAACCATTTAAAAATGTGAAAACCATTCTGACCTTGGGAGATGAACAAAAACAAGCGTTTGATCAGATTTGGCCCTGGGCTCTAGGTTGCCATCTCCTGTTCTATGCTGACCACTTCCATTTCAACTAACATTTCAACTAACATGAGTACAAACCAGTCTTAAGGGGGGAAAACTCTATAGTCATTTTTCTCATTTCTTTGCAATATGAATCTATATTTCCTTGATCACACTTTGTCATATTTTCTCAGAGACTTAAAACTTTATCTAAGTAAATATTTAACCATCAAGAAGGTTACATTTCATTCCTACCTGGGCTACCAGTAAGCAGAAGTCAGGGTTGTTGTCTGTCCTTGCTTCAATATTCAAGCCGAAGACAAAGTAAAATATATTCCTAAATATCTACAAATTCACACATGAAATATAGGTGTATTTTAAAGAATAACCTAACAGAAAGTACTTTAAATTTCACAGCCACTGCTAATGCAGGCAGCTAATCCTATTTACATTCATATTAGCCTTGGTATCTTTTTCCCTAAGATTTACCTATTTGTATGCTTGCATGAGTTAAACTGCCTTTTGCATGATATCAGTACTTTTGTAATTTAAATCTATAAAAGGCAATTTCTTTTAAATATACTTCCTAACAGTGGGTGAAAGAAGCACCAAAGTTATTTGAGAGCTGTACACCTCAGTAAACATGTGCACTGAACTCCTGGCAATGTGCAGAATGTGGGAATTAATCTTACACTCTAAGAGTGGAACGGAAAATAAAATCGAGGCTGAGAAAGAAACAGTCTTTGAAAGGGGCCAGTTTGCAGTGTTATGAAGGAAATGGAGTGTTTTAGAATTGATATTTAGGCGAGTAAAACTTTCTCCCCTTTTGAAAGAGTGTTGAGAACTGAATTCTTTCATCATTGTGGGGTTTTGCATCCAAAATAACTTTAGCCACATGATAAGCCAGTTTTACAATTTAATGTTGGTGTTGGCTGATAAACAGAACATAGTCAGCCGTTTGTGGCCAGGGTAAATTTTAAGATGTCAATAGTAACTCCAGTAGGACACAGTGTGTGTAAGTACGTATTTGGAGCAGGGAAGGTGAAGTTTCCAAAGACAGAGATAATTTCATGCATTTGGAGTTAGATTTTTTTCTTCACATAATTCCTACAAAATGTTCACCCTCACCACCTTCAGTTGACATAAATGAGATGCAAATAGGTTAATGTATAATCTTGCCCCAAAGTAGTGTCTTCTCGATATGTAGGACACATACATCAATTCTAAGCAGAGCTGGGATTTTCCTAGCAAAAGTCAACGGGGCGTAAAATCAGAAGGGAGGGACTTCCAGATGCATGCCCTCACTTCTGGCTACATTGAGCATTTTCTCCCAAGAGAACTAGCCCTGGGGTTCACCTCTTTGCACTCAGGCCAGGACACACTTCCAGGAATTTACCAGGTCTCAGGCTTGAAGGAACCCCATAAGGAAGCCAGGAAAACAGTGTTTCAAACTAGGCATTGGGACAGTGGGATGTGTGGACTCGAGGCCTGAAACCCACAGAGAACCAACCAGTTAGTCCCCAGTTTAGACGTACCTTGGGAAAGGCGCCATCCTCCCTTTAATCTCTGAACTTTGCCCTGTTCTTTTTGCTCTGGCTGTGATGTCTACACAGCACCAAGTATCCAGATGAAAGTGGTGTGTGGGGTATTCAGCTCACTTCCCAGATATTTAGACAAAGCTGAAGGCTTGCCCGCCACATACCCCAAAACCCGCCACCCTTAAAGTAGCCATTATAAATGTTTCATGTGTAACTTTCACAACCCATCAGGCTCACCAGAGTTTTCAAATTAACTCCCTTTCTGCCCAAGGGGATTCCTCTGTAAAAGATTTCTCCAGCCTCAAATCTCCAAAAAAAAAAAAAAAAAAATTCTGAATTTGAAACAGAATGCAGATAATGCATTTTGACTCCCTAATCAACAAATGGGATCAACTTGAATTGATTAAGAACCTTTGAAATTAGCTGTCTTTAATTCTCTCCATGGCCTGCTGCTGATACTCTGAAGATAGGAGGGGTGTGTGTGGGGGGGTGGGGAGGGTGTGCATGCACCCAGGCATGTGTTTGTGGGTTCAGGGGTGGAGAGTTTGCTTTTTTTTTTTTTTTCCAGAGCTCATATAATGGTGTTTAAATTTTTTTTTTTTAATTTAATGGTGACACAATTCTAAGAAAGAGCATTCACCTGGTGCAATGATGTGGTTTTTTTGTAGACTACATTTCTGTTAGTTACTTGGCTGCATAAAACCTGCACAACTTTAGTGGGGAAAAAAACCACATAAAATCTAAAATGAATGTATAAATAATATGCACCTGTCTAGACAGTATAGGTCACTTGCAAAGAGAGCAGGTCGGGAAAAAATTGTCCATCAGTCAGACAACCATAACTGATTCTGATGCTAAATAATGGTAGAGATATTCAACATTCTCTGGCTGCGAAAGGCTTCGCTGAGCATTTGCTCTTCCCAAGCCAGTGGTCTTCTACTTGTCTGGTATTTTATGCAGCCTTTGGAAAATGCACTTGCTATTTAAACATTAAAATTAATGCCCAAAGAATAGCAGTTGTGCAGAGGAGTGCTACTGACCTATGTGATTGGCCTTTGGTAAAGCAAAAATAACCCTTCTCGATCAACAATATGAGCTTTCCATAGCCACAGAATCTTAAGCAGATGTAATTATTGAGCCTTTAGGATAGCAAAAGACCCAAGCACACAACCCCACCCACACACACGGGTTTCAAGAAACATTTTTGCTCTCTTGTAACGACCTGCAATGGCAGGCTCAAGTATATAAGTCTTGTACTTTTAAATATTTATAATAATAATTTCTGTACATAGAAAAATGCTTGAAAAAGAAAGTAAATGTATTAAATAATTCTCAGAGGACAATGGTTGCTGCTGTCACTGCCCTCCAACACTATGAGGACAAACAAGCTCCTTAGCTGGTGCCCAGAGCTGGGGACAGCCACCAGCTGGCTCTCAATGCACATGAGACACTTCCATGTGCTTTTTTGAGAGATTCCCAAAGCCAGATGACTGAATTAGGCTGGATGCCTGCAAGAGGAAAGATCCCTGCTCCCCTGGCCAGGGAGGAGAAAGACAGGCACACAGGTGCTCTGTCTCCCCGCTCTGCGCTGAGCAACCACAGTCTCCAAGCCAGTCAGATTCTTAGGAGAGATGCTGATAATACTACAAGAAGGGCGGGGCATGGTGGCTCACACCTGTAATCCCAGCGCTTTGCCAGGCCGAGAGAAGTGGATCACCTGAGTCAGAAGTTCGAGACCAGCCTGGCCAACATGGTGAAACCCCATCTCTACTAAAAATACAAAAATTAGCTGGCGTGGTGGTGCATGCCTATAATCCCAGCTACTTGGGAGGCTGAGGCAGGAGACTCACTTGAACCTGAGAGGTGGAGGTTGCAGGGAGCTGAGAACACGCCATTGTACTCCAACCTAGGCGATAGAGCAAGACTCCATCAAGGAAGGGAGGAAGGGAGGAAGGGAGGAAGGGAGGAAGGGAGGAAGGGAGGAAAGGAGGAAGGGAGGGAGGGAAGAAAAATACAAGAGGAATAGCCACCATTTCTCAAGCGCTTACTAAGTGTCAGATGCTGAGTTTGATACAGCAGCACTGTCTTATTTAACCCCATACACACACACACACACACAAACACACACAAAACCCACGGAATTGGTATGATTTATTGCCCTCATTTTACATTTGAGAAAGCTGAGGCTCAGAAAGGTTAAATAAATTGCTTGAGGACAAACAGCTAGTAAGCGGCTGAGAGCAGGTTTGAAGCCAGGTTTATTTAAAGCTCAGCTCACACTCTTAACCTCCGTGAGAGTTTGCCTCTCCTGACTGCACAGACTTTCCCACCACCCACTCAGGACCAGCCTCTCCATAAGGCTCAGTGCTGAGGGCCCATAGCAATTTTAGGGACCCAGGAGAATGTTTTGCTTCTTGCAATAAGCAAGACACGCATGTTGGCTATGCTGATATAAAGGTAAAGCAGCGGTAAAATGTAAATTTAATATTTTTCCGGTGCAGGACAGGGCTCGTGAAGACAAAAGTCTTAAGAACCACAAAGGTCATCATGCAGCCAGTTGCCTACTAGGTCCTACGGATCTCTTGGATTTTATTTTCTCACTTTTTCTATAGAGAAAGTGAGGTCCGGCAAGAGTAAAGGATGCATCCTGGGTCATGTGGCAAATGAGTGATTGAGTCAGCACCCGTGAACTTCCCATCTCACTTCTGAGCCTTTTGCATATCCAGTCCAAAGAGTCAGAAACCAAGCTTCCTCTTTCGTGCCTTCTTGTACTTTTCTGCTGTGTTTACATAGGGGAGTCAATCTTAGATGGCATTGGATTGGCTTTGATTTTTGTTATGCAGCATCTGACGAGTTAATGTGTTCATAATTTTTATTTTATTTTCATACTTATTTTTATATTTACTTACTTGAGACAGGGTCTCACTTGTTACCCAGACTAGAATGCAGTGGCGCAATCATGGCTCACTGCAGCCTCAAACTCCAGGGCCAAGTGATGCTCCCACCTCAGCCTCCCCACAAGTTAATGTCTTCATTATTTTGTATATTTATTTTATTTTTATATTATTCACTTATTTGAGACAGGGTGTCACTTGTTGCCCAGGCTGGAGTGCAATGGCACAATCATGGCTCACTGCAGCCTCAAACTCCCAGGCTCAAGTGATCCTCCCACCTCAGCTTCCCAAGGAGCAAGACTATAGGCACATGCCACCACGTCTGGCTTTCATTATTTTTTAAAGAATGTAAGTAGAGCACATGTGAGAAATAGATGACTCTAGGTGTTTCTTCCCCTTGTGTTGCCACCATTTATATTAAATACAACCCTATAAGTACAAAGGCTCAGAGAAGGTTAAAAAGTGCTTATAGATTGGTAAGAGATTATTATGAGAAAGTATTTATTAGGCTGGATGTTTAGAGTCAAAAAATGAAAACAGTTTCCTTCAAAAAAAAGAAAAAAACTGCCAGCAGACGTTCTGGAACACCTATCTCAGTAATCTATTTTTTTTGGTTTTAAATTTGTTAGAAGTGCCCTTACTCTGGCCCCTTCCCCAGGAATGCTGGCGGCTGGTCCCGGTTATCCGAGGCCTTCCCCTGCGGTCTCCGCTTTCCAACAGGCCTCCGCTGGGTCTGCCCCATGACCTGGGCCATTTCATCCTCCCATCCCTTCCTTCTGGGTTGCCGGTGTTATTTATTTTTAATGCCTTTGATTCATTCCTCTCTTGTTTTGACCAGGCAAACAGCACACATCTGCTGCCACCAGGAGGTGTCAATAGTTCATACTGCTCAATTTGTATGCCCTAAACCCACTGTAGGGCTGATTTTGCAATGCCTGTATCTCAAGTTTCAATTTCAAAGCATTATGCTGCGTTCCGGGCATTAAAGATTCATAGGTTGAATTAAAGATTTATTTTAGGGGGTGCATTATTATCAGGCAAATCACGTTCTTTTCATTTTAGACATATGGGCTATTACGATTTCATCTTTTTTTTTGCTAAAAGCTCAATTACATCAATATCACTCGAGACCCTCCAAACACTAAGCTAAAAGCTGGGCTTCTCCGCGGCCAGATGCCTATTGCCCTTTAAGGATTAACTTTCTGAGGATGAATGCCATCCCTCCTGTGCGGAGTTATCTCCCTAATAAGAAGCTGATCAGTTACACCTCTGCTTAAAACCTCGGCTGGCTTCCTGTTGCTTACAGAAGGAAGTTTAAACTCCTTACTCGGTCGTATAAAGCATTTCATAGCCTGGGCCCAGCCTGTCTTTCACAATTCCCAAGGCACCCCCCACTCTTCTTCATACTGAAGAAGACCAGGCCCTGCCAAAATTATCCGTCTTTTGCACAGGATGTCTTCCTTACCCCTGCAACCTTCGTTTAAGACGGAGGTAAAACAATCCCCAAGTGTCCCTCACCCTAGGCCAAAGTGCTCCTGAAGAGTCTGTGTGCTTCAGAAATGCGGCTTAGCTGGCCACATTGTTAAATATCTATATATTCCTCCCTTCCCCCACACTGAGTCCCCAAAGACAGGAGTTGAGAATTATTTGTAACACTAGGGTTCAACACAGTGGCAATCACATTCAATAAAGATTAAGAAGTGGGCCGGGTATGGCGGCTCATGCCGGCAATCCCAGCACTTTGGGAGGCTGAGGTGGGTGGATCGCTGGAGCTCAGGAGTTTGAGACCAGCCTGGGCAACATGGAGAAACCATCTCTACAAAAAATACAAAGATTACCTGGGTGTGTGGCTACGTTGGGGCTTGAGGAAGGAGAATCACTACTTGGGGGTCTCAGGTGGGAGGATCACTTGAGCCTGGGAAGTCCAGGCTTCAGTGAGCTGTGTTTGCACCACTGCATTCCAGCCTGGGTGACAAAGTGAGACCCTGTCTCCAAAAAAAAAAAATTTAGGAAGTGAATGAGTGAATGCACTTGCACAAGAAGTCACACACAACGCAGCCAACAGAACACAACAGCAAAATCATCAACAACAGTCACTGTTGTTAGCTATTGGTGGCTCTATTTTGATTCTTATATTCGGTAAGTATAGAAAAACCAGGCCGGGCGCAGTGCCTCACGCCTGTAGTCCCAGCACTTTGGGAGGCCAGAGCGGGTGGATTACTTGAGGCCAGGAGTTCGAGACCAGCCTGGCCAACATGGTGAAGCCCTGTCTCTACTAAAAATACAAAAATTAGCCCGATATAGTGGCACATGCCTGTAATCTCAGCTACTTAGGAGGCTGAGGCAGGAGAATTGCTTGAACCCGGAAGGCAGAGGTTACAGTGAGCCGAGATCACGCCACTGCACTCCAGCCTGGGTGACAGAGCGAGACTCCGTCTCAAAAAAAAAAAAAAAAAAAAGTAAGTTAAACCTGGCCGGGTGCAGTGGTGCCTATAATCCCGGCACTTTGGGAGGCCCAGGCAAGTGGATCACTTGAGGCCAAGACTTCGAGACCAGCGTGGGCAACATGGTGAAACCCCATCTCTACTAAAAATACAAAAATCAGCCAGACGTGGTGACGCACACCTGTAGTCCCAGCTACTCCGGAGGCTAAGGCATGAGAATTGTTTCAAACTAGGAGACAGAGGTTGTAGTGAGCCGAGATCACACCACTGCACTCCAACCTGGGTGACGGAGCGAGACTCTATCAAAAAGTTAAACCTGGTTCTCCAGAGTCAGTCGGAAGCAGCAGAGAAGCAATGGAGTGGCTCCTTTGCCAGGAGGAAGACACTCCTCCTTGAGTCTCGCCTACTCAATTTCTGAACAAAGTTTTCAAAGTGGTGTTCTGAGCTTCAAGACAGAAAGGGCATGTTCAAACGCCTTGCAAATGGACAGTTATTCCCTTATCTTTGCGTTTCTAAGACAGAACTTCCATGCCATATCCATGCTAGCTTCTTTCTCCCCTCCACTCACTGACCCTGAAGGTGGAGGGGCCTATCTACTGGTGACATTTAGGAGAGCCTGCACATGGCGTGGCCATTGTTGGCTCTCTCTCAGGTCTACCTGCAGAAGGCTTCTCTTTTTGCTCCTGAGTCCATGGGATAAGCATTTCTGCCTGAGGCCCAGCATCTGCTTTCTGGAGACAGTGTAGAAGGTCATTTTGTGTCTGGAGTTGGTTCCTTCTGGTGGTGTTCCTGGTCTCACTGACTTCAAGAACGGAGCTGCAGACCTTCGCAGTAAGTGTTACAACTCTTTACATGGCACGGACCCAAAACATGAGCAGCAACAAGATTTACTGTGAAGAGCAAGAGAACAAAGCTTCCACAGCTTAGAAGGAGACCCAGGTTGCCGCTGCTGGCTAGAGGGGTGGTGGGGGCGCCGGGAGGGCAGCTTTTATTCCTTTATTTGTCCCCGCCCATGTCCTGCTGATTGATCCATTTTACAGTGTGCTGATTGGTCCATTTTACAGTGTGCTGATTGGTGCATTTTACAAACCTCTAGCTAGCTACAGAGCACTGATTGGTGCGTTTTTACAGAGCACTGATTGGTGCATTTTACAAACCTCTTGTAAGAAAGAAAAGTTCTCCAAGTCCCCACTTGACCCAGGAAGTCTAGCTGGCTTCACCTCTCAATTTCTATAGGTCCTAACTAATGAGATTTTTCTGGTGGGAGAGAGTGATCCCATTTGCAATTGACCGAGGAAGAGTCTGCTTTACAAAGAGGCATCCTAATCCCTTGTCTTGGAGGAGGGTGTGAGAGGCAAGGTTTGAATTCCCACTTCCTGGCCACAGATTCCAGCCACATTTTTAAAATTATTTTTTTTAATAGAGATAGAGTCTAGCTCTATTGCCCAGGCTGGAGTGCAGTGGCACAATCATAGCTCACTGCAGCCTCAAACTCCTGGGCTAAAGTGATACTCCTACCTCAGCCTCCTAACTAGGAATATAGGCACATGCTACCACACCCAGCTGTTTTTTCTTTTTCTTTTTTTTTTTTTTTTTGTAGAGACAGGGTCTTGCTCTGTTGTCCAGGCTGGTCTTGAACTCCTGGGCTCAAGTGATCCTCCTGCTTTGGCCTCCCAAAATGTTGGGATTACAGGTGTGATCCACCATGTCCAGCCTCAGCCACATTTTCTAATTGAGCTATGTTAGCTATAAAGATGATATTTTGATCTTCATCTCTCAGATTCTCATAGCTATTTCTTGATTAATTCTGAACTTAGAAGGAAAAGTGTTTCAACTGGCCACTTAAGGTGTTGCCCACATTCCTTTAGTTCTAAGTCGAATGATGGGTTCCTGGACCACAACAGGAACCCATGAAAGATCTCTTTCTTCAATCCACATTTCTGATGTAAAAAGTCTGACTCATTTGATTCCATTTGGATCTCCATTTGCTATTCTAAAAGAGAACCTTCAGTCACTGGGGATAAATACTGGGGATATGAACTAAACCAGAGTGTGAACAACAGCACCTTCAATAACAACACCACCAGAAAGAAATGTATTACCTCAGTGAACTGTGAGGCAAATGGAATTCAACTGTGTGTTGTACTCAAACTGAAATAAGCAAAGTTTTACTAAAGAGAAGTAGACCCTAAAGAATTATTCAAACAGAATCTAACCTAGATATTTTTCTTAAAAAAAAAAACACCTACTGCACCCAAACAAAATCAAAACTTCGAAATATTTTTTGAATCAAATTATTTAATTATCTTCAAGTATTCAGTACACTTTATGTGATTTTTTTTCCAGGTGTAGAAAAATTTTCAGTAGATTCAACCATATGTATTGCTTCTCTCCTATCCTTTTAATTCCCCTCAAGTAAATCACATTCCCTTTTGGTCACCATCTTTCAGTTCTGTTTCATCTTTAATAATATATATGCATAAAGGGCCAACAAAAGTAGCCAAAAGATTTTATCTAAGCTAGTATAATATTTCATGTTTTTTCAAAGAAATTTTGAAATTCATGGTTGAAGCATGTCTGATGATGGCATTTCCTCTTTTCAAGAAGCTTTAAAGAATTGTTGAAGGATGATCTTTTAATAGATTTCAAGTAGATGAACCTGTCCCACTGCCATCCGAGTAGTTAGCCTGTGGGGCTTCTAGTTCTGACTCGCACACTGCTCAAACCAAATAGTAGAGTACTATTTAAATGAGAGGGCTGAGAGTCGGATACCTGTTTGATTATTTGTTCATCCGCTGGTTCATTCATTCATTCATTCATTCATTCATTCAACAAATACTTAGCAAGCCTCTCTCTGTAAGGCGCCCATGGTGAATCCGGAAGAATTCGTAGTGAATAAGTCACAATCTTCCTTGAAACTCACAAATTAGAGGAGGAAACACAAACACTGATGGATAAATTATGGTAGAATAAGGGGTACGGATGTGACGGGGAATTCTGAGAACTCTTAGTGTTTCTGATGAATGGCAGTGACCATTTATTAGCCATTGATGAAATAGCTATTTCCAGGAAATTCTTGTTCAAGGAAATAAGCTTCTCCAACTTGATTGAGCTGCATTCTGTCATGCAGGAAGTGCTTCTAAGCCTCATAAGGGCCTGTGAGTAGCACCAAGTATCCAGCAGACAATTAGCTGAGCTGTGATTAGAAATTACCTCAAATAGTAGTTGTAGCTAACTGACTGTGCACTGACTTTGGGCCAGACACTGTTTGATGCACCTTAACCCTCAAAACCACCCTGTAAGGTAGATGCTATTATAATTCCCCTTTGCAAATGATGAACCTGAGCTACAGAAAAGATGAATAACTTCAAACATACAGTTAGTAAATGGTAGAGTATATATTTTTATTGACTCAATGCAATACAACCTAGATGGGGTTTCTTGAGCTAACAACTTTGTGCTTTTGTTTCTCTCTCTCTGTCTCTCTCATAAAAGTAATATGAAAGATTTACAAAATCACACAAACAAAAATACCTCCATAATGGTGCTTTGTTGGTTTGGGGATTCTATGTTAATACGAATATTTTGTTTTCTCAAACATTAAGTGTTTCATCTTCTATGAATACTTTCGTGCAGGTCTAAAACACACAGCTAATGTTTTTAGAAAGCATCAACTTAAAATCTAACAGGTAAAAATGTACATTCATAAAAATTTATGTAAAATATATAAAAGCAATAATCTAATTTTTCTCCCAGTGAGACAATTTGAAACAAATTCAGTAAAGTTCAAGTCTCTAAATTCATTTAAGAAATATGCACATAAAAAAATTAAATTAAAAAAAGAAATATGCACAAAAAATCACTGCAAAATTATAGGTTCTTTAAGGAAGATTATATGAACAAGGCCCCCTTTTACTTTTCGGAGATGAAAGAAGAAAGATTTATTGAACTCAAGCGAAATAAAGATTTCAGCATTCATTCTGCCTGAGGGACTGTATCATAGAAATCATGCCTAAAATTCACAATTGGAGACTCTCCTTTGAATTAAAACATTGTCACCAGAAGGCCTCTATACTCTACACATCACCTAAGAGAAGAAGAAGAAGCTCCTTATGATATATTAACATCTTGTAATAAATTATTACACTTAACTTGTCAAATGAGCTAATTGCAACCTTGGACAGCATTTCAGCAGCGGTATGAAAAATGGGACTCAGAAAAAGTTAACAATGAATGTTAACAATGTAGTTAACAATGAATCTTCATGGCTTTTCATGACTTTTTGAAAACACCGTTTCTTATTGATTTCTGAGTGCTCTTTGCATACATTACTGAAAATTTGCTATTTTTGCCCCTTAGCATTCCTTCTCCCTTCTCTGGCAACAGAATCACTGTGTATTGTGAAAAATGCATTTCAGGAGGTTTGGATGGCACTGATGTATGCTTTTCTCTGCCACAAGGGTAACACATGGTCCAGGATTGCCCAATCAGAGTATCCCACTCCAGCAACAATGATTACTCAGTGATATGGTTTGGATCTGTGTCCCTACCCAAATCTCATGTTCAGTTGTAATCCCCAGTGTTGGAGGTGGGGCCTGGTGGGAGTGATTGGATCATTGGGGTAGTTTCTAATGGTTTAGCACCATCCCCCTAGTGCTGTTCTTGTGATAGAGTTCTCCCAAGATCTGGCAATTTAAAAATGTGTAGCACCTTCCCACTCTCTCTCACTTCTTCCTCCTCCAGCCATGTGAAGTGCTGGCTCCCCCTTTGCCTTCCACCATGATTGTAAGTTTCCTGAGGCCTCCCCAGAAGCTGAGAAGATGCCAGAATCATGCTTCCTGCACAGCCTGCAGATCTATGAACGAATTAAACCCCCTTTCTTTATAAATTACCTAGACTCAAGTATTTCTTTATAGCAATGTGAGAACAGACTAATACATTCACTGATGAATCTGTGACCCAAGCTGGGCTAACATCCTTTTAAAAGTTTTTCTGCTGGAGCTATCAGAGAAGGAGGTCTCTTTCCTGGGGGGCTATTCAGCTGGTAGGATGGAAGGCTTGGCCTATGGGTGAACAACCTGGCTTCCTTATGAAGAGAGCTTCAGCCAACTTCATCCGTGGGCTTTCCAGTTACAGAGCCAGCAAATCCCCAGGTACACATCAGCAAAGTGGAGTTGGATTACTTTCACTTCAGTTAAAAGTAGCCTGATGAAATTATACATTGAAGATACCAGCATTTTGCTGTCACCTATGTGGCAAGTGTTTCCTCCAATTGTTTGTTTTTTAATTTCGTTTAAGGAGGTTTCTGTCATATAGAAATTTTTCATGTTTAAGGAGTCAATCCTTTTTCTCTTTAGTATCTAGCTTTATTGATACACTTTGAAAATCTGGCCGGGTGCGGTGGCTCATGCCTGTAATCCCAGCACTTTGGGAGGCTGAGGCAGGTGGATGGCTTAAGCCCAGGAGTTCAAGACCAACCTGGCCAACATGGTGAAACCCTGACTCTACAAACAATACAAAAATTAGCCAGTGTAGTGGTGCATGCCTGTAATCCCAGCTACTCAGGAGGCTGAGACATGAGAATCACTTGAGTCCAGAAGGTGGAGGTTGCAGTGATCTTCCTCAAAATCCGTCTCTAATCTGTTAACAGTTACCTATTTTTTCTAGTACTTTTGTGGTTTTGTTTTCACATTTAATTTTTGATTCTTCATGAGTTTGTTGTATTATAAGGTGTGTAATAGGCAGCCAATTTTATTTACAAATAGTTTCTTGTCCCAGTCTTTTTCCAATTATTTTAACACTACATTTTCTTTGTCCTAATTCATATTCATGCTTTGACGTTTGTCTTGCTTCAGGTGTCCCAATTCTTGCACCAATTTTAATTAATGGAGACTTGTACCTTGTAGAAGAAAATTCACCCTCATTATTCTTTTCCTGGCAATTCTTGCACATTTATACTTCCAAATTAGTTCTAGAATCATTTTTGTCAAGTTTCAGAAACACCTTGCTGGAATTTGCTTGGGACTATATATACGTGTATGAATTTGGAGATACTTATAATATTGAGTCCACACATGCAAAGATGCAAGTCACTCTGAAACTATTAAAGTTATTTTTATGTTCCTTACTAGAGTTTAGTAACTTTCTTTACATTGGTTCTAAACACTCATTAAGCTTATGCCTGGGCATTTTGTGTTGTGGGTTTTTAAAACAAAATTTTTAGTGGGATTGGTTTAACCATTGTATTTCCTAACTAGTGTTTACTATATATGAAAGCTATTGGTTTTGCAATGAGTTAGGATAGTAAACTCTCTTGGTCCTAACAATTTATCAGTTATCTCTCAGGTATTTCAGGTGGACAATTTCAGTAACTGTAAATGACAATATTTTTGTCACTTTCCTTCAAATATAGAAACCTTATTTCTTATTTTCACTAATGACATTGGCGAGCACTTTCAGAAACTTGTTAAGACATATTCATAACAGGACATCTTTGTTTTGTCTCCAACTGTAGTGACATTATTCTAGTGGGTTTCAGTAACAAGCTAGACAGTGACTATTGGTTTGAGATTATGTATATGATAAAGTCGTCATACTAGATTATGGAAGTCTTCTATTCCAATATTACTGTTTTCATCTTTTCGTTTTTTATTGAGGCAAAAATTTACCTGTGAAATGTATAGATCTTACCTGATATAGCTTGATGAGTTTTGAAAAATACGTACAACGCATATAATTCATATTCCTAACAACATCTAGAACATTTCCGTCACCCCAGAAAGTTCTTTTTGTAGTGAATCCCCATCCACAACCTCCCTCTGAGGTAACTACTTTTCAAATTTCTGTCATTATAAACTAAGTTTTGTATCGACGTATAACTCACATATCAAGTCAAACTTTTAAAATATATGATTCAATAGTACTTATTATATTCAAAATCATGTCATCACCACTGTCTAATTCCAGAACATGCTCATCCCCATAAGTGGAAAGAAACCACATACCCATTGGCAGTCACTCCTCATCCCTCCCTCCTCCCAGCCCCTGGTGACCACTAATCTACTTTATGTCTCTATAGATTTGCCTGTTCTTGACATTTCTTATAAATGGAAGCAAACAATATGTGGCATTTTGTGTCTGACTTCCAGTTAACAAACTGTTTGTAAAGTCTACTCCTGATGTATATCAGTACCTCATTTCTTTTAATGGCTAAAAATATTTCATGGTATGGAAATACCACATTTTGTTGATCCATTCATCAATGGATAGATATTTGGGTTGTTTTCATTTTTTGATCATTATGAATAATTCTCCTACACACTTAATGTGCCACTTTTTGTGTAAATATGTTTTCAGTTCTCTTGAGCATATATGTAGGACTGTTACCGAAACACCAGGGACTTGGTCTAAGTCCTGTTGCTCGCTGCACAGAAAGCCAGTCACTGAGACAATGATTACCCCCAAGGAAGAAGACTTTAATTGGATGCTGTAGCCAAGGAGATGGGAGATCGGTTTCAAATCCATCTCCCTGACTGACTAAAATTAGGGGTTTATATAGCAGGGAAGAAATGTAACAATGTGTTAAGAAAAGAGGAACTGGGGAGGGGCAAGGAAGCAATCATGATGAATGAGGGGTCCAGCATCTCATTGTCAGGATGTGTTGATCTGGTGGGTTTCAGTTCTTTGATACTTTTTTTCTTTTTTTGAAAGGTCTGAAAGTCATTCTCTGAGGAAGGAGCTCAGATAAAACAAATGTTAGGTTTCAAGCTTTAAGACCAGAAGGATCCATTTCTATGTTTATCAAAAACAAAAACAACAACAAAACAAACAACAACAACAAAAAACTATGGAACTATTGGGTCAGTTTCAGGACCATAGGTTAGTTTTTGCCTGTTGTAAGGCTTGATATAAATGGAGTTATACCTCTTATTTCCAACTTTTCTCTCTCAGCAAAGTGTTTTTGATGTTTATTCAGGTTGTTGCATGCATCAGTAGGTTGTTCCTTTCTATTGCTGAGTAGTATTTCATTATAGGAATATATCACAAGTTTGTTTATCTGGGTTCCCATGGATGACATTTGGGCTGTTTTCAATTTGGGGCTACTATGAATAAAGCTGCCATGAATATTCTTGCATATATCTTTTAGTGAACGAATGTTTTAATTTCCCTTAGGTATTCAGCTAGGAGTTAAACTACTGGATCACAAAATAAGTATGTGGTTACCTTTACAAATAAATTACAGTGTTTTCCAAGTGATTGTACCATTTTGAATACCCACCAGTGATGTATTCAAATTCCGATCATGCTACCTACTCATTAACATTTAGTATGTCGGTCTTTTAAAATTTGAGCCATTCTAGTGGGTATGTAGTGGTATCTCATTGTCGTTTTAATTATTAATATTATTTTTCTAAGGACTGGTGATGGTGAGTGTTTTTTCATGTGTTTACGGACCATGCATAGCTCTTCTGTTGTGAATTGTCTGTTCAAGTCTTTTGCACATTTTAGAAATTGTATTGTCCTTTTAGTAGTGAGTTATAGAAGTTCTTTATGTATTCTAGATGCAAATTTTTTGCCACATATCACACGTCTTCTCCCAGTCTGTGGCTTGTCTGTTCACATTCTTAATGGTGTCATTTGATGAGCAAAAATTTTGTAGATAGCATATAGTTGAATTTTGAGATTTTTTCTCTAGTCTATCTTTATGCATTATGAATTATGTGATCTATTTACATTTACTATTACTGTTTAGACACTGATGTTTAAATTTTCCATCTTTTTGTTTTCTGTTTATCCCATCTGTGTTTAGCTCTTATTTTTCTCTCTTATTTTCTACTTTCTTTCTGATTAGTAGAGAATTATATAGTATATCCATTTTATAGAGACAAGGTTTTGCCATGTCACCCAGGCTGGTCTCGAACTCCTGAGCTCACGCAATCTGCCTGCCTCAGCCTCCTAAAGTGCTGAGATTACAGGTGTAAGCCATCACACCAGGCTGAATTTTATAGTATTTCATTTTATCTCTCCTACTGGCTTTTTAGTTATTCTTTTTTGTTGCATTTGTGCGTGTGTGTGTGTGCGTGTGTGTGATATCTCTAGAGATTACAATATGCATACTTATAGTTTTCCATGAATGAACATTTTACCACTCAGTATCTAATTTTAACACTTCACCAACAGTATCATTCATTTACCCTGATCTTTTCCTTTGAATATTTATACATTTTTTCTTGTGCATATTACGAAAACCTAATACATTGCTATTGTTTTGCTAAATTACATTTAAAAAAAAAAACAAAGAAAACAATGTCCTTTACATTTCCCTACCTAGTCGCCATTTTGGGACCTTTCCCCCATTCCTTTGCAGAGGTTGTCTTTAATTCTTTTGTAGTGACCCCAAATTTTATTTTCCCTCTTGAAGACCTTCCTTGATCATTGCTTTATCAATTCTGTTAATAAATTCTCTCAACTTTTATTGTTCTGAAAATGTCTTTATTTTCTCTTCATTCTAAAAAAATTATAATTCTTGCCTAATATAGAATTCTAAGTTGTCAGCGTTTTTTTCTTTCTGCACTTTAAAGATGTTGTTCTTTTGCCTTTCGACTTTCATTGTTAATAATCAGCAGTCATCCCTTTCTTGCCCTCAATGACATGCTGCTTTTTTTTTTTTTTTTTGAGATGGTGAGAGGTGACAGCGTGCTGGCAGCCCTCGCTCGCTCTTGGTGCCTCCTCGACCTCAGCACCCACTCTGGCCATGCTTGAGGAACCCTTCAGCTGGCCGCTACACTGTGGGAACCCCTTCCTGGGATGGCCAAGGCCAGAGCCGGCTCCCTCAGCTTGTGGGGAGGTGTGGAGGGAGAGGCATGGGAGGGAACCCAGGCTGCCTGCAGCACTTGGGGGCCAGCTAGAGTTCTGGGTGGGTGTGGGCTTGGCAGGCCCCGCACTTGGAGCCGCCGGCCGGCTGTGCCGGCCCAGGGAATGAGGGGCTTAGCACCCGGGCTAGCAGGTGTGGAGGCTGCACCGGGTGCCCCAGCAGTGCCGGCCCACTGGTGCTGCTGGGCCTTAGCTGCCTCCCTGCGGGGCACAGCGGGTCCTCCAGCAGTGCCAGCCCACAAGGGCTGCACTCAATTTCTTGCTGGGCCTTAGCTGCCTCCCTGCAGGGCAGGGCTCAGGACCTGCAGCCTGCCATGCCTGAGCCCCCCTCCCCTCGCAGTGGGCTCCTGCCTGGCCTCCTGCCTGACTGGAGCCTCCCCAATGAGCGCTGCCCCCTGCTCCATGGTGGCTGGTCCCATCCACCGCCCAAGAGCTGAGGAGTGCCCGCGCACAGCATGGGACTGGCAGGCAGCTCCACCTGCGGCCTCGGTGCGGGATCCACTGGGAGAAGCCAGCTGGGTTCCTGAGTGTAGTGGGGACTTGGAGAACCTTTTTGTCTAGCTAAGGGATTGTAAATACACCAAACAGCACTCTGTATCTAGCTCAAGGTTTACGAACACACCAATCAGCACCCTGTGTCTAGCTCAGGGTTTGTGGATACACCAATCAGCATTCTGTATCTAGCTAATCTGGTGGGGACTTGGAGAATCTTTATGTCTAGCTCAAGGTTTGTAAATGCACCAATCAGCACCCTGTGTCTAGCTCAAGGTTTGTAAATGCACCAATCAGCACTCTATGTCTAGCTCAGGGTTTGTAAATACACCCATCAGCACTCTGTATCTAGCTAATCTAGTGGGGATTTGGAGAACTTTTGTGTCTAGCTCAGGGATTGTAAATGTACCAATCAGCACCCTGTCAAAATGGACCAATCAGCTCTCTGTAAAACAGACCAATTGGCTCTCTGTAAAATGGACCAATCAGCAGGATGTGGGTGGCGCCAGATAAAGGAATAAAAGCAGGTTGCCCTAGCCAGCAGTGGTAACCCGCTTGGGTACCTGTTCTCCTTGCAGAAGCTTTGTTTTTTCACTGTTTGCAATAAATCTTACTGCTGCTCACTCTTTGGGTCAGCACTGACTTTAAGAGTTGTAACGCTCACTGGGAAGGTCTGCAGCTTCACTCCTGAGCCAGTGAGACCAGGAACCCACCAGAAGGAAGAAACTCTGAACACATCCCAACATCAGAAGGAAAAAGCTCCAGACACGCCGCCTTTAAGAACTGTAACACTCACCACGAAGGTGCACGGCTTCATTCTTGAAGTCAGTGAGACCAATAACCCACCAATTCCGGACACAATGGAGTTTCACTCTTGTTGCCAAGCTGGAGTCCAATGGTGCTATCTTGGCTTGCCACAACCTTCAAATCCCACGTTCAAGAGATTCTCCTGCCTGAGCCCCCTGAGTAGCTGGGATTACAGGCATGCACCACCGTGCCCAGCTAATTTTTGTATTTTTAGTAGAGACGGGGTTTCACCATGTTGATCAAGCTGGTCTCAAACTTCTGACCTCAGGTGATCCACCCACCTTGGCCTCCCAAAGTGCTGGGATTACAGGTGTGAGCCACCACACCTGGCCAACATGCTGCTTTTCTCCGGCTTCTTTTAAGATTTTATCTTGTGATTGGTTTTTAGAAATTTGACTATGATATAGGCATAGTTTGAATTTATCTCACTTGGAGTTTGCTGAACTTACTGTATTTGGGGAATGATATTTTTCATTAAGCCAGGCATAGTGCACACTTATATTCCCAGCTACTTAGGAGGCTGAAGCAGAAGGATCTCTTGTGCCCAATAGTTCAAGGCCAGCCTAGGCAACATAGGCAGACCCCATCTCTAAAAATATGTATATTTTTCCACCAAAAGTAGAAAAATTTTGGCCCCAAACTCTCTACCTCTTCTTTGAACTCCAATTACATGTATGTAAATCAGTTGATATTTTGATGACTCACAGATGACTGAGGCTCTGTTTTAACCTTTTTCTGTCTGTATTTTGGTTTGTACATTTTATTTATCTTGCCCTATTTTCAAGCTCACTGATCTTTACTTTTGTAGTGTCCAATCTGCTGTTAATCCAATGACATAATTTTTAAAATGTTTTCAGCTATGGCATTTTTAAATTTTAGAGTTACCCTTAGGTTTTTAAACAATATTTATTTCTCTGCTGAGGATTTCCAGTTGGTCACTTATTATGTCCATATTTTTCTTTTTTCTTTTCTTTTTTTTTTTTTTAAGTTCTTGCTCTGTTACCCAAGCTGCAGTAGAGTGGCACAATCATGGCTCATTGCAGCCTTGACCTCCTGGGTCAAGAGATCTTTCTGCTCACCCTCATGAGTAGCTGGGACTACAGGCATATGCCACCATGCCCAGCTAATTTTTTATTTTTATTTCTGTAGAGATGAGGTCTCACTGTGTTGCCCAGGCTGGTCTTAAACTCTTGACCTCAAGTGATCCTCCTGCCTCAGCCTCATCTTTTTCTTTATATGCTTAACAGTATTTTTTTTTATTTCCATGGGTTTTTGGGAACAGGTGGTATTTGGTTACATGAGTAAGTTCTTTAGTGCTGATTTGTGAGATTTTGGTGCACCCATCACCCAAGCAGTATATACAGAACGCAATTTGTAGTCTTTTATCCCTCACCTTCTTCCCACCCTTACCCCTGAGTCCCCGAAGTCCATTGTATTGTTCTTATGCCTTTGCATCCTCACAACTTAGCTCCCATTTATGACTGAGAACAAATGATGTTTGGTTTTCCATTCCTCAGTTACTTCACTTAGAATAATAGCCTCCAATTCCATCCAGGTTGCTGCAAAAGCCATTAATTTATTCCTTTTTATGGCTGGGTAGTATTTCATCATATATATATTTATACCACAGTTTCTTTATCCACTCATTGATTGATGGGGATTTGGGCTGGTTCCAGATTTTTGCAATTTCAAATTGTGCTTCTATAAACATGCATGTGCAAATATGTTTTTGGTATGCCCGGTCCTTAACCATAATTTTGATAGCTGCTTCAAAGTCTTTGTCTGCTAATCACAACATCTCATCCTTTCTATTACTTTTCTGCAGGTTTTTGATCACATTTCCCTGCTCCTTTGCATTTCTGGTAATTTGTTATTCTGTGCTAAACATTATGGAAACTACATTGTGAAGAATCTGGATTTTTCTGTATTTCTTTAAATAGTTTTGGGTTTGGTTCCTACAGTCAGTTAATCTATAAGCAACTTGATCCTTTAGATCAAGTGGATGGGGAAGGGGGGTCAAACTATTACTTATGGTCAAATTTGGCTCACTACCTGTTTTCGTAAAAGAAATTTTAATTGGGATATAGCCACATTCATTTGTTTATGTGTGGTCTGTGGCTGCTTTCACACAACAGTGAAGTTGAATAGTTGTGACAGATGCCCGATAGCCTGCAAACCCTAAAATATTTACTATCTTGCTCTTTACTTTGGTTAGGTCTCTAGTTGCCCTACTCCTAAGGCATGACCTCTTTGGGATCTTAATTACTTAGGACACACACACACACACACACACACACACACACACACTCTTACTTTGATATGCTATGGATCTGTGTCAGCACCCAAATCTCGTGTAGAATTGTTGGAGGTGGGGTGGGAGGTGATTGGATCATGGGGGCAGTTTCATATGAATAATTTAGCACCATCCCCTTCATGCTGTTCTCATGATAGTGAGTTCTCACAAGATTTGGTTGTTTAAAAGTGTGTAGCACCTCCCCACTCTCTCTCTTGCTCCTGCTTCTGCCATACGAGAGGGACCTGCTTTCCTTTCACCTTTTGCCATGATCGTAAGTTTCCTGAGTCCTCCCCAGAAGCTGAGCAGAAGCTGTTATGCTTCCTTTACAGCCTGCAGAACCATAAGCCAGTTAAACCTCTTTTCTTTCTAAATCACCCAATCTCAGGTATTTCTCAATAGTAATGAAAGAACGTACAAACTCACAGTTGTTCTTCTCTGCCTCTTGGGTCCCCCAAATACATAGGGGCCACTGCTCAGATTTCTGGAGCTCCTTCTATGTACATATTCCTCTTCTCTAGTAACCTGTCCCCCAAATTCCAGCTGCCACACCAGCCCTGAACCCTAATTTTTGCCCCCTCAAATCATAAGACTTTTGTGCTCTGTTGAGCTTTATCTCTAGGCACCCTGAGCCAGAAAGCCAGTGTGGATGTGGGACCCATCTCATGCGCTACTCTTCTCTGGGTCACAGTCCTGTCCTGCCTGTGATCCAACATCTGCGAACAGTCACCTCATCAATGCTGTCCAGTCTTATAGCTGTTTGCAAAACCATGACTAGTCCAATGCCTGTTAGTTTGACATGGATGGAAATAGAAATCTTTTGTTTGTTTGTTTGTTTTTAGACCAGTGCGATGGCTCATGCCTGTAATCCCAGCACTTTGGGAGGCCAAGGCGGGCGGATCACGAGGTCAGGAGATCGAGACCATCCTGGCTAACACGGTGAAGCCCCGTCTCTACTAAAAATACAAAAATTAGCTGGGTATGGTGGTGCATGCCTGTAGTCCCAGCTACTCGGTGGGAGGCTGAGGCAGGAGAATCACTGGAACCGGGGAAGCCGAGGTTGCAGTGAGCCAAGATCGTGCCACTGCACTCCAGCCTGGATGACAGAGCAAGACTCTTGTCTCAAGAAAACAAAACAAAACAAAACAAAACAAAAAACAGTAGATGTTGGCATGGATGCAGTGATCAGGGAACACTTCCACACTGCTGGTGGGAATGTAAACTAGTACAGCCACTATGGAAAACAGTGTGGAAATTCCTTAAAGAACTAAAAGTAGAACTACCATTTGATCCAGGAATCCCAATAGCCTTCCTATGATCTTGATGTCCTACAGCCTTCCCTATTCAGTGTAAAGCTCCCTGGAGGTTACTTTTACGTTGTCTCATTTCACTGATTTCTTCTCCCTCCCAGAAATATTAAATTACCGGCTGATGACATCCTCAGCTTTGTGATGAATATTGTCAACTCTATGGCACTTACCTATGTTGTTACAAATTTCATAATCTCCAGGCAATTTTCGACTCTACATGTAATGGAGTTCATAGTAGACCTAATTTTTGAATTTTCAGAATTGGAAACCCGTCATTTTGGAGTCATAAACATTACTGAATTCTAGGGTAGGATTTAGAATTGGTGTTTGGGAAAAAAACTTTCTTCTTTTCCAGGGAGGTTCAGTTTGAAGATTGTTTTAATTGACAGTGTATAGAAGACCTAGACCTACCCGGCCAGGCGTGTGGCTCACGCCTGTAATCCAAGCATTTTGGGAGGCTGAGGCGGTTGGATCACCTGAGGTTGGGAGTTCGAGACTAGCCTGACCAACATGGAGAAACCCCGTCTCTACTAAAAATACAAAATTAACTGGGCATGGTGGTGCATGCCTGTAATCCCAGCTACTCGGGAAGCTGAGGCAGGAGAATAACTGGAACCCAAGAGGCGGGCAGAGGTTGCGGTGAGCCGAGATCACGCCATTGCACTCCAGCCTGGCAACAAGAGTGAAACTCCATCTCAAAAAAAAAAAAAAAAAAAAAAAAAAGACATAGGCCTACCCATGGTTCTTGGTAGAAGTCCTGAATTAGCAAAGTGATCAAAATGCAGATACTTCATACTGAGATACTTAGCACTCTATCTGATAATGCATGTGGTATGTTTGAACAGAACTGTGCCCCTGAAGAGCTATAAACCTCTTTTCCCATGAAATCTGGATTTACACTAATATTGGTCTGAAAAATACTTATGAGATGTCTGTGTGTTCTAACCTAAACATTGCTCACAAGAGATTGGAAATTCTGGAGTTGACAACCCACTCACCCTTTCATCTAGCAGCCCAAAGGACTGTGATAAGAAATTGCACTGGGTTTAGTATAATACTACCTATATTGAACTCTTAGGGTCCCATACATGGTATCATTGAAGACAAAATAACTTTGAGTTTGGACAAAATCCTGTGGACTTCTGGGTTCATCTTGTCTAGGCCATGAGGGCTTGTGACGTATTAACGGTGCAGCACAGGTTTTTCCCAGCAAGGGAATAGATGTTTCTTTGTTGATTACACTGAGACAGGAAAGGAGTTTAGCCTTACACTGGAGGAGAAATGTCTTCTCCCTCAGGCCAATTTGGGCCTGGAATCAGAGGAAAGAAGTTGCTTGGAGATAACAGGAATCAGGGCAAGTTCAAGTAGGCTGATGGCAAAAGATGAAGCCCTAAGTGAGGTCAAGTCAGGGCTGTGAGTTCAAGCAGAGACACCTGTAGTATTAGTGGGGGGAACAACTTGTCCCAGTTTATCTGGGACTGTCCTGGTTTTAAAATGGAAAACTCCTGGGAACTCCCTTAGTCTGGGGCAAATTGGGATACTTCATCACCCTAGGTATTATGAATAGCTATTTGGTGCCCTTTGTGTTGTACAACTGATCCCCCCAAGACTTTAGTCTGGTTAGAAGTCTCAGCTCCAAGCCAGGTGCAGTGGCTCACACCTGTAATCCCAGCACTTTGGGAGGCCAAGGTGGGTGGATCACCTGAGGTCAGGAGTTCGGGACCAGCCTAGGTAACATGGTGAAACCCCGTCTCTACTAAAAATACAAAAATTAGCTGGGCGTGGTGACACATGTCGGTAATCCCAGCTACTTGGGAGGCTGAGTCAGGAGAATTGCTTGAACCTGAGAGACAGAGGTTGCAGTGAGCCGAGATCGCGCCACTGCACTCCAGCCTGAGTGAGACTCCATCTCAAAAATAAAAATAAAAAAAAGAAGTCTCAGCTCCATTTTAGCTGTGCTTTGGGAATAGAGGGATGGGACTGCATCCATTTGTAAGGATATGTAGTCTAGGGAAAGCTGTGGCAAGCCGGAGGGGGCCCAACAAGGGACTCTCAGCATCTGGAGCAAGGCAGCTGACTGGGACTGAGTATTAACCAGGGCTGGTTAGGGGAACACGTAACGATCTTCAGAGGCCCCAGGAGAAAAACGAAGAGGGGTCTATGGGATAGGATGAAGCCTGGACTTCCTGTGGTACAGAAGGATGGGGGCTTAGAGTATTCTCTGAGTATTAAACAGAAGTCATGACCTTGAAGCTGGTAAACTTGGCAACATCTGGGTTACATATACTTCTAGGTGTCTTCCTATACCGTATGGAGAAACACATGCCAACCTCAGAATTGATTTTCCATTCATTTCTTTGTTACCAAATATATAAGTGATAATTTTCATTCCTAATATCAGGGTTCCAATGTAGAATTGCCTTATACATCAAGCTCTTCTTCAGTGGAAGGAGTTGGACAATAGTCTTGAGAATGGACTTAACCACTTCCTAGTTATAGGACCCTAGAAAATTTTCCTAAGTCTTCAAAACATCATTTTCATAATGTCTTCCAGTCCTTAGAATTCTCTGAAGAATTACATGAGATACTTTATATCTACCAGGCCGACTTATGACTTCTATGGGCTCCTGGCACTTTGCCTTTGTGGATCCCTTCCTCCATAAAAAAGTATTAAGGTACAAATACCATCCAAGCAGGATTCATTATTATATTCATCATTATTGTATTCATTATTATTATATTCATGATCATTTAGTATATTAATTTTAAATTTTATTTCATGTTATGTTATTTATTATTATTATTGTTATTATTTTGACACAGGGTCTTGCTCTGTTGCCCAGGCTGAAGAGCAGTAGCTCAATCTTGGCTCACTGTAGCCTCAACTATCCAGGGCTCAGGCGATCCTCCCACCTCACCCTCCCAAGTAGCTGGGACTACAGGCACATGCCACCACGCCCGGCTAATGTTTTTATTTTTTGTAGAAACGTGGTTTAATCGCATTGTCCAGGACGGTCTTGAATTCCGGGGTGCAAGCTGTCCTTCCACATCAACCTCCCAAAATGCTGGGATTACCAGCATGAACTGCCATGCCTGGCTGAATTTTTAATTTTACATATTGTGATATGTTAGTACATTTTATTATTATTTTCTTTTTTTTTTCTGATTTGAGAAACATTAAAATTGAGATGTTTTTGTGAGCTCAGTCACTGTGCCTCCTGTGTCTCTTAAGTCTTCCCTGATATCCAGCGACAGGGTGAGCACATAGTAGGTGCTGCACACTGTTTTTATTCTCTTTCTCTTTCATCCACATCTAAAGCAACATTTTCAAAAACTCCAAGTGGCAAATTAAAATTTAAAAAATAAAGTCAAAAGAAAATGTTCTGCAAGCCAGTGGATATCTGTAACAGCAGGTTTCACTTATAGTGAATATCACTTTACTGCTTTTAACAAACTTCAAAGAAAATGTTGTAAGGCCATTCATTCTACATGTCTGTTTCACATCAGTCACAATTATATTCCAGCTTCACTTCTCTCCCCTTGTTATACCTCATAAATCGTGTAACTAGAATGTATGTGTAGTATATGGATTACATTAGGAATTGTCAGAAGTAGCCTGATAGTCAGCATCGGCAGTGGCCCTCCCACCCCTGGCAAATCCGAACCCTGGGAAGGTATGTTAATACCCGCACCCGCAGTCATTAGAAGAACCGCAGCTCAGGGGAAAGGACCCACTTCCTTAACAGTCTCTCTAGAGAATTGAAATTGCCATTGCAACATTTAAACCATTGTGCCACAGCTCTCCAACAGATATGTTCATTGACCTGTTGAGTGGTCATACAAAAATAAAAACAAAAATCAGATTTGCAGTGGAAATGAAACCTCGTGTGTGGTACTCAGGGAACATGCAGGTTTCCAGAGCTGGTTAGTTGAGCCCCCGAGATGCTGTTTTGGCAGTGCAGAGTAAAATTCTGTTGTCCTAGAAATGCTCTCTACCAGTGCCTCGCAAAGAAGGAAATGTCTCTGGATTTCCAAACTTCACTGCTGTCTGCTTTTTCATTCATGGCAAAGACTCCTGGATGACAGCAGCCACCCTTCTCGTAAGGAAATGACTGAGAGATGAGATGGCAACCCGGGGCCCCTCTAGCAGTCATCTGGACAGGGCAGAGCGCTTTACCTCCCCTCAAACCCTCCCCCCTCCCTGCTTTGATACTTTCTCCCCACACAGTAAAGATCCAAGGAAGCTGTCCATCAATGGTAAGCACATTTTTCCATTTGAAAGATGCAGTAAAAAGAAGTTATATGGTCAAAGAATACAGATTCCTTGTTCTAAATGAAAGAGCTTAATAGATTTATATTTATCACTCCTGTTACATTTATAAGATCATTGAAATTCAAGAACGTCTCATTTATCTGGCAATGGTTGAGAGCGAGCTGCTTCCCACATGTGGCTTTTTCTGATAACCCACACTTTATACCCTTTGAAGCACCAGCACTTGTTAAAATTGAATCTTTTTTTTTTGATAGAAAAAATTTTCAAAATGTCACACATGTTTCCCAGCCTTTTGAAACAGATTTTCCTGAAGCGTAATTTAGCATCCTCTGGCTTTCTAAGAATGCATGGGGAGGCGTGATGGTGAAAGAACTCTAGAATCAGACAGATGGGTTCATATGAAACTCTGACACTGCCATGTTGGTCATGAGACCTTGAGCAGTTTCAAATCTCTGGGTGCTGCCATGTTCCCATCCATAGAGATGGATGAAACTCAGACATGCCGGGAGGCTAAGTGACCTGCTATATATTGAAAGTGTTTAATGTGATACTGGGGAAATATTAACCATTTTAAAAAAAGAGGGCAAGGCCAGGCCAGGCGTGGTGGTTCACGCCTATAATCTCAGTATTTTGGGAGGCTGAGGTGGGAGAATCATTTGAGCCCAGGAGTTTGAGACTGGCCTAGGCAACATAGTGAGACCTCATTTGTACAAAAAAATTAAAAAATCAGCCAGGCATGGTGGTACATGCCCATACTCCTGGCTACTCAGAAGACTGAAGTGAGAGGATCGTTTGAGCCCAGGAAGTTGAGGCTGCAGTGAGCTGTGATTTTACCACTGCACTCCAGCCTGGGTGACAGAGTGAGATTCTGTCCCTTAAAAGAAAGAAAGAAAGAAAGAGTGTAGTAGAAAATAAATGTGTAATGAAATGAATAAAATTGACAAGCAAAACCAACGTGTTGTAAAACGATAATAAACTGATGAGCACTCCTATGATCTAAAGATGCCTTCAGACTTTTTAATAGGCACAGTTAACTTTACCTATTCTAAATGGTCTCAGCTCAAAATGCTGTTTGAGTTTCTTACCTTTTTTTCAAGTTGTTTTTTTTTTAACTTTTTTTTTTTTTTTTTTTTGAGATAGAGTTTCGCTCTTGTTGTCCAGACCGGAGTACAATGGCATGATCTTGGCTCACTGCAATCTCTGCCCCCCAGGTTCAAGCAATTCTCCTGACTCAGCCTCCCAAGTAGCTGGGATTACAGGTGCCCTCCACCACACCCAGCTAATTTTTGTATTTTCTTAGTACAGACGGGGTTTCACCACGTTAGCCAGGCTAGTCTCGAACTCCTGAACTCACGTGATCCACCTGCCTCAGCCTCTCAAAGTGCTGGAATTACAGGCGTGAGCCACCACTCCCGCCTAACTTTTGTTTTTACAATCCATGGATCTCCCTTCTCCCTGGGTTCAGTGTCTATGTCTGGCCATAACTCCTCTAGTATTTTCTTCTAACATCCCATGAGATGAGAAACCACATACACCAGTTGGCTAGAAACATTTTTCAGTAAGAGTAAATGTGTTCTAAGGCATGGCTTTGGGTAATATTTTTTTCCTGAGGGGAGGGGAAGTATGACTTTTAGTGTATTGTATTTGTCAAGATGGGCTAGGTTTTGCTGCAAGAAAAAAAAAAAAACTCCAAAATCTCGGGTGGCTTCACAGAGTAAAAGTTTATTTCTCATTTATGTTGTGTGTCCACTTGGGTTGTGGAAGGGCTCTATTTAGCATGGTTGCTCAGGTACACAGGCTGACAGAGCCTCCATCTCAATCTGTGCTTTCACAGTCCCCATGGCAGGGGAAGGGAACATGGTAAATTGCCTTACAACCTCTGCAGGAAATCACATATGTCTTCATGCTGACATTTCATTGGCTATGACAAATGACATGACCACACTTCTAGAGGGCAGATAGATACAATTCTATCATGGGCTGGCAATGGGGGTTGGGGAGAACTGGGTAATCTCACATATGGCTCTGGTTTATATATTTTAGCTAATAATAATCCCAGTTTATATTTACTGAGTGCTTTTATTCCATGCCATCTACTGCACTAGGTGCTTTACAGACACAGGTACTTTCCCTGTTTTTATACATGAGAAAATTAACATGCAAACAAGTTAAGGCACTTGTCCATAGTCATACACAGAGTAATAACATGGGTAAACTGATACTCAAACTGGGTCTGTCTGACACCAAAGCACATGTTCTTAACCAATATTTTCTGAATCTCAAATATGTTCTAGATCACTGAGGTTGATAAATAAACTTGAAATAAGTGACTCATGTTATTGTTGTGTTTGTGAAATTTGTCCATGGAAGGATGGTCAAAATTTCCTTTGTTCATGTTCTTTTCTTCATTGCCTTTCCCCTAGTGGGATGGCTTTCAATTTAACAAATATACTCTGAGCACCGACTATGTACTTATCTGTGAAACAGGCCAGGAGTGGTTCCAGGGCAGAGTATAATCAATGCCACAGTTCTTGATTTCTGAGAGTCTATAATCTTTCAAAGAAATGATACTGAATAAAAATAGTTTAAGATGAAATGTAAAATATAAGATAGTTTGTAAGAGAGTTAAACAGAATAGTATGATGCATTGTGTGCTACACACAACTCTACTTGCTGTTGTCAATGTCAGGGAATAGAAAGAAGGGCCTTGAAAAACGAAGAGAATTTAGACAACAAAGGTGTGCTTCCTAAAATAAGCAGAGGATGTATGAAAAATGAGGAGACTGGCTTGACGAGGGTGAAAACTGTGTGTTGGAAGGAAGGGAGGGAACTAAGCTGGCTGGGAAACATAGAGCCAGGTTACAAAGAACCTTGAATACCGGTAGAAGGCCTGGCCATGTCCCCTGCCTTGTCCCCTAGGCAGAGAGAAAGGGGATACAAGGCATATGATATTTCTCTTTTCCTATAATGTTTTAAAATTTTTTAATTTTTCTTTTTTTTAATTTTTTTATTATTATTACACTTTAAGTTTTAGGGTACATGTGCACAATGTGCAGGTTTGTTACATATGTATACATGTGCCATGTTGATGTGCTGCACCCATTAACTCGTCATTTAACATTAGGTATATCTCCTAATGCTATCCCTCCCCGCTCCCCACACCCCACAACAGGCCCCGGATTGTGATGTTCCCCTTCCTGTGTCCATGTGTTCTCATTGTTCAATTCCCACCTATGACTGAGAACATGTGGTGTTTGGTTTTTTGTCCTTGTGATAGTTTGCTGAGAATGATGGTTTCCAGTTTCATCCATGTCCCTACAAAGGACATGAACTCATCATTTTTTGTGGCTGCATAGTATTCCATGGTGTATATGTGCCACATTTTCTTAATCCAGTCTATCGTTGTTGGACATTTGGGTTGGTTCCAAGTCTTTGCTATTGTGAATAGTGCCACAATAAACATACGTGTGCATGTGTCTTTATAGCAGCATGGTTTATGATCCTTTGGGTATATACCCAGTAATGGGATGGCTGCGTCAAATGGTATTTCTAGTTCTAGATCCCTGAGGAATCACCACACTGACTTCCACAATGGTTGAACTAGTTTACAGTCCCACCAACAGTGTAAAAGTGTTCCTATTTCTCCACATCCTCTCCAGCACCTGTTGTTTCCTGACTTTTGAATGATCACCATTCTAACTGGTGTGAGATGGTATCTCATTGTGGTTCTGATTTGCATTTCTCTGATGGCCAGTGATGATGAGCATTTTTTCACGTGTTTTTCGGCTACATAAATGTCTCCTTTTGAGAAGTGTCTGTTCATATCCTTCACCCACTTTTTGATGGGGTTGTTTGTTTTTTTCTTGTAAATTTGTTTGAGTTCATTGTAGAATCTGGATATTAGTCCTTTGTCAGATGAGTAGGTTGCCAAAATTTTCTCCCATTTTATAGGTTGCATGTTCACCCTGATGGTAGTTTCTTTTGCTGTGCAGAAGCTCTTTAGTTTAATCAGATCCCATTTGTCAATTTTGGCTTTTGTTGCCATTGCTTTTGGTGTTTTAGACATGAAGTCCTTGCCCATGCCTATGTCCTGAATAGTATTGCCTAGGTTTTCTTGTAGGGTTTTTATGGTTTTAGATCTAACATGTAAGTCTTTAATCCATCCTGAATTAATTTTTGTATAAGGTGTAAGGAAGGGATCCAATTTCAGCTTTCTACATATGGCTAGCCAGTTTTCCAAGCACCATTTATTAAATAGGGAATCCTTTCCCCATTGCTTGTTTTTCTCAGGTTTGTCAAAGATCAGATGGTTGTAGATATGCGGCATTATTTCTGAGGGCTCTGTTCTGTTCCATTGATCTATATCTCTGTTTTGGTACCAGTACCATGCTGTTTTGGTTACTGTAGCCTTGTAGTATAGTTTGAAGTCAGAAAGAGTGATGCCTCCTGCTTTGTTCTTTTGGCTTAGGATTGACTTGGCGATGCGGGCTCTTTTTTGGTTCCATATGAACTTTAAAGTAATTTCTTCCAATTCTGTGAAGAAAGTCATTGGTAGCTTGATGGGGATGGCATTGAATCTATAAATTACCTTGGGTAATATGGCCATTTTCACGATATTGATTCTTCCTACCCATGAAAATGGAATGTTCTTCCATTTGTTTGTATCCTCTTTTATTTCATTGAGCAGTGGTTTG